>NC_079209.1:47341460-47623960 GCF_026745355.1 Beta vulgaris subsp. vulgaris | reverse complement strand
CAACCCTAACTCGAAATAATCCGAACCCAAAACTATCTGAAAATCTGATTGACGCGTTTGACAAATCTGCCTATAAATGTCTATAAATATAAAGATATAGGACAATCAAGTTAGTGTATGTTGTATCAGTGTCCAATATAAGTCAATCTATCTGTTGTTTCACTATTTTGATAATGACAAATAATTAACTTTGTTTAATATTAGTTTCGATTTTATTCATATGTTCCTAGTTTATTTTGTTAGATTTAATCACTTGTGTTTTAACTTAGTTGATAGTTTAGATTTATTCTCTTAGTTTAAATTAATGTATTTATTTTAGATATCACAAATAATGTGTCAAATAACTTATGGAGAATTGATTAGGAGATTAATAAAAAATTAAGTTGTTAAACTTTATTTATGACAAAATCGTTTATATTATGGAGGTAAAAATTATGATATTTTGTGATTCCATAATATTCTGTGAAGTTAGTTTATGTGCAGCGTTTTTGGATAAAATCTGTGAAAAGGAGCCGCCAAAACTAACCTAAAACAGCGCCTAAGAAGGATTAGTTGTGGTAGTTCCTAGATTTTAGGAACCACAACAACCCACCTACTTGCAAGGCGTGGGAAAATCAATCCGCGTGTGTTAGTGGCTGAAATTGAGGAAAATAACCAACTAACTTCCAACGAACATATGCAACGGATAGATCATGGAAGAAGTGGCTGAATACAAGCTTCATGTGATCGTGGAGAAGATCGTGGAAAAGATTGGCCTCTACAAATAAGTTGTTTGTAACAATCTTTTAATGTATGATTTCAGAATTTTGAGTGTAATATCTTAGTGAAAGTGTATTCAGTTTTACTCTTCTTTCATTATTACTTAGAGCATTATAGATTGGGTTGAGTGAATCTAAATCTGTAATCATTTTGAGAGAAAAAGAGAAAGAGAAAGAGAAGAGAGAAAGAGAAAAGACTTCGAGTGAAGTCAAGAGAGAAAGTCAACTATTCAGGGGGAACAAGTTGACTGGGAACCAGTTCCTAGAGGAATAAAGTAGGTCCGAGTTTAGGTTGTACAAAAGTGAGTCTTTTGGCCTAAAGTTATTAAAGAGAATTGAGTCAAAACCCTCGTGGTCAAGGTTTTTCTTCCTATTGGGCCTAGGAAGTTTTTCTTGTAAAAATCCCGTGTTCCTATTTCTTTCTTGTTTATGCAATTACTTCTTTCTTATTCAATCATTCTTTTATTTCCGCAAAAAGTTTAAAAATCTCCCCAACTACAATTCACCCCCTCTTGTAGTTGTTTAAGTGTTCGTACTCGACTAACGCTATCTAAATAAGAAACTTTACCTGCAAAAAGAGAAAGACTCGGTAACTTATTGATGAAATCTTCGTATTTTATAAGCTAGAGATATCAACGTGAAATTAAAATTATTTAGTACCTAATTAAATTGATATCAAATTAACTTTAATTTATTACTAATGTCTTTTTTGGGTTCAACAATGAGACGTCAAATACAGCTCCGTGTGAAGTGTCCTCCCAAGTTGCAATCTCCGCCACAAAGAATGCCTCGACCTCGTTCCAAAAACACTTGGATAGTTTATTTGTTTGGGCTACAGGCCAACAACTTTATCAGCATTCGCATTTCCCCAACAAACTACACCTCCACTCTTAATTGCTCCTTTTTCTCATGTCAATGGCTTCTCTTTTGACTCCATCTCCCACTTTTCCTCTTCAAACTGAGGTATCTCACTAATCTGAAGTCATATATGTTACTTTTCTTGTCACTGTAAATATTACATTTTTGTATTTCATGATTTAGTTGCATTTGGTTTATAATTGACCAAGATTTTATCCCTATTTGTTGAATTGAATTGTTGCAACTATGTATCATTGATTGATTGGGTCAACGATGGTCATGAATAATTTCTGGGTTTATTCTTGATTGTCAACTAAGTAGCAAAATTATTTGCAACTGGGAAAATCATTTAGAGGAAATCAATCAATCAAGTACTGGGTTTTAATTTCTTCATTATTTACCTAATTCTAGGTTTGATGGGAGATTATCATATTTGAGTTACTGAATTTAAGATATATGCTTCATTTTTGTTTGTATTTTGTCTTCATTGGAGAAATCTTACATGTGATAATTCTTTTAAGTGAGGTCAATATTCCTAGTGTATATAGGCTTTGAACCCATACCATATGCGCAATGATCTTGAAAAAATTGAAAAATAATGGGGCAGAACGAATAATGATTCGACCTCAGTTTGGTTGGACGGAAAACATTTCTCTAGATTAAACTTGGCTACAAATTAGTTTCCTTTTGCTCGACGCTGCACAGGAAAAGTTAGAGAAAAAGGATAGATGAAATAGAGGGGAGAAGATGGATGTGAGAAGAGAAAAGAGGAAGGTAAGGAACACGGAGGAAAATGTAGAATTCGTTCCTTTAGACATGATACTCCCTCCGTCCCAAAATATAGTTCCCATTTCCCTTTTTTCACGCTAATTTATGCAAGTAGAATATAAGAGGGATAGTAAAGATTTTTTGTTTATTTAAATAAATGTTGTATGGAAAAAGATGATTTTAGGAGAGAGTAGAGAATAATTGGTGAAAGAGCATTAATTGTAACATTTTGGTTGAATAAAAAAAGGAAAAAACAAAGTTCAAGAAGCAAATAAATGATGGGACACGGTTTTTCTAGACAAATTACGAAAAAATGTGGAACTAAATATGGAAACGGGAACTATATTTTGGGACACCCAAAATGGAAATGAGAACTATATTTTGGGACGGAGGGAGTAATATTTTTCATTCCTTACAGAAGTATTTTCCACCATTGAAGAAAGTTATTTTCCTTCCATTTCAAACTAATCAAAGGAAAATCGGACAACCACTTCCTTCCAAGTACACACACTCTAAATGAAATGGTTTCTCTGTCATTTTTCCACTTTTAAAGGCATGAAATGCAAGTTTTGGTAGGATTGTAAATGCTTCGAGGGAAAATTATCTTTTGAGGATTTGTCTAATGATAGTTTGGCTTTTTAAGAAATTATTCTATCTTTATGTATGTGTTTATTTGCTTACTATTTATTTTTACCGTATCAGATCAATTATCACAGTGAGAGAAGTCCATTCAAAACCATATCAGTATCAATTTCTAGACCATCTGTTGGAAGAAGGGGTAAACGTTATGGTAGCTGTACAGTATCAAGAGCTACTTCTATTGAAAAAGATGTCCTTGACAAGGATATTCATGTGGTGGATGAAAAGAAGGGTAAGTCTTCTTGCTAGATTACCTGCACCTTTTGCCTCTCTTGCTGTTGGTTAAGTAAATCGATTAATTATTTTCTCCATAGTCCATATCGAAATTTCCTGTTTCCTTTTACATTGTATCCCAACTTGATTCTGTTTATTACTTTTTTTTTTTCAAGTGTGGCTTTCTCATACTATACTTCAGATGTTTTTTTTCTTGTTCAAGCTTGTACAGGGGAGATTTTACATAAATGTAGGTATATCCAAGCGCGTGCACACACAGAGAAATCTAAACAAACACGACACTGGAACCATGAGCTTAAACGTTTTATTGTTTGTTACCCTGTTTTCTCTTAATTTTTTTGTGAAAAACTGCACAAAGTTAAGTTTGCATGCATGCAAAATCAGTCTACCAGAAACTGCATAACAAAGTATTTGTGCTGTATCTTTTTTTTTTTCATAATATCAAAATGATATTGTGTGATTGCAGTTACAGTTATATAATATAGGCTATGAGAACACGGAAGTTTGCTGTTACTTGCTATCAAGAAACAAAAGGAGAAAGAAATGTTTGCTGTAACTTGTTCAATCGTCTTGTCATTTAGTTTAAATTTTACGGTAGCTTTACTCTTCTGACTTCTCCTACGTAATATGGGACTGTTTGAGGAGCGAATTGATAGTTTCTCACAGAATTTATTTCCCCCTTCCCTTCAAACTTGTTACTACTTCGTATATACTTTGCTTCAATTATATCATGTTAAATTAGAGCCTGTTACGAATCAAATAAAATCACATCTGGTTTAATATAATATCTTCAGCAGCTATCTGTACTGGTGTTGTCTTTTCTATTCTGAGTTGGGGATGTTGATCCAGATTTTGGAGTAGTTGGCATGCATCATGTTGGGATTCTCTGCGAAAACCTTGAAAGGTCACTTGAATTTTACCAGAACTTACTAGGTATGTATATTGCCTGCTTCCTAGAACATATTCTTGATATCAAATGTTAAATTTGGAGTGCTAATCCACTTTTATCTTGGCAGGTTTAGAAATAAATGAGGCAAGACCACATGACAAGCTCCCCTACAGGGGTGCATGGCTGTGGGTTGGCTCTGAGATGATTCACTTGATGGAGCTTCCGAATCCCGACCCTTTCACAGGGCGGCCTGAACATGGGGGTCGAGATCGTCATACTTGTATTGCAATTCGGGATGTGTCTAAGCTTAAAGAAATCCTCGACAAAGCAGGTATATAAATTTGTCTCCTCATGTTCAGGAATTGAACAGCTTGAAATTGTTGAACACTTGTAGCTGTTGGCATAGGAACATTTTACTTAATGCGAGTATTCGAAATGGCAGGTATACCATACACCCTAAGTCGATCTGGAAGACCAGCAATCTTCACTAGAGATCCAGATACTAACGCACTAGAGTTCACACAAGTCGAGAGTTAACAGGAGTTCGGTATATATATACATACATTGTACTTATCTACTGTACTGATTCCCTTATTATACTGGCTGTACATAGAGGTAAAATGAAAGCTGAAGTAGAAACATGGGGTTTTTTGGGCCTGAAGTAAGAAGAGCTCTACTTTGAGCTCTACTTTGATGATCTATGTGTCTCGACTCTCGACTACTTGGATGATATGGTATTCAAAGTCAAAGAGGTAGAATAACAATTAATTACTATAAGAATTGTGTTGCTCTAAAGTAAAAGGAGGTAATTGTGAAAATTAATTCAAAAAACCTAGATGGAATTTCTAACAACTTTAAAGCATGTTTTTGATGTTTGGCACCCTCAAAATAAGCAAAAATCGTAATGGTGAAAGTTTCAAGTGAGAAATCGATAAAAAAATAATTTAGGTGTACCATGTGTATGATACAACTAGGTGTATAGTGAATGCACTCGTAAATTGTGGGGCTTTAACTTATTGAAGGATAAGTCACTTTAACTTAGTGACTAGTGAGAGAATAGTTTCTTTATCATTGTTTGGTTCCTCTACTATAGAGAGAAACAATACTTCCTTTATTCTTTATTACTCGGATTGTTTTCTCTTTTGCACAAGAACCAAGGTGAGGACTTGAGGAGGGATATAGAAAAACTCCATGTGCTAGGAGAGACAATATATTGCCAAAAATAAAAATGATGCAAGTAATAGAGAATTGTCAAAAAAGAAAAACGATGCAAGTAACAAAAAATGGAGAAAGTAAATAATTTGTAAAACCTTGCCACTTTAAGAAGTGTTTCAAATGAAATCATTTCCAGTACAACCTTTCATAATCAGGATAAAAATCCCTAAACATGGTCTCAATCTCGATTTTGCTATTAGGAAAAAAAAACTCTCTAAAAAAAGCAAATTCTAAAATATAAGAGCACCATATAGAACCTCCGAATAACCTCTTAAAACCATTACACCCCAAAAGAAAAGAAAAAAGAAAAAACCAAATTCATGAACCACACTCTATAGTCTATCCTTTCCCTCACCTTCCTCTTTTGTGTTTGAGTGGACTTCCCGCCTTCCTTCCTTTTCCACTTCTCCTCGTCCCTCCAATATAATACTACTAGAATTTTTTACACGCGATGCGTGTTTGAATTTTTTTCGAAATAGAAACTCGATTTTCTTCGGCATAAGAGTCAAAATTTGAACATTAGACATACAAAGTATAATTGTTTTTAGTTGCAAAATTGATTGGTTTAGTTTCTGTCACTTAAGTCTCCCACCATTCTTTTTTTTTTTTTTTACTTTTCAAAGTTAAATTCTATGAACAAAATAGAAATTTTATTGAATTTATTTATGATTTCTAATATTATAATTTTTTAGTTGATTTTTGAATTAAGTACAGTACTTCATAAATTGTAAAGAAAGTGAACACTTTGATTTCAAGTCAATTTTTTCATAGGTTGTAGTTTGTAAGTGAATTTTTAAGTTTTTATAAAGTCTCCTCATTTTAGTGATTTGCATAACGTAAATTATGCAATTTTATGATTTTAGTTGACTTGTGAGTGATTGTTATAATTATATTTTTGGTATTTTTGTTTGAAGCTCCCTTTGATTTGTAAGTGAAATTGTAATTTAGAATGGGAAGGGGGGCAAAATAGGCATTTCAAAAGAGGACACCATTGCTCCCCCCTTTCCTTATACAATAGAGATCTTTGTATTTTTTACATATTTTTTCGAAACAATTTTTTTTACATTAATATTTTTTTATTTGGTATAAGTAAAAATTATAAAAATTTGATACATGAAATCCTCTAATTAAAACGAATGTAAAAAGATTCCATTTAATTGTTTTTTCTTATATAATAATGCGAAATAATTTAACAAAGTTGGTTAATAAATAGTGGCACAAAATCAAATAATGCAATTATAAATATATAGAAATAGTATACCTGCTCTTTGTGTTGTTTTAAAATTTGAAAAAACGACTTGAGAATAAAGTCAATGATTCAATATTATAAATTGCACGTCTTTAGCAGAATTAATTAGCACCAAAATAAACTAATACTAGTATATTATGCTGAATCAATAATTAATTCTTGATACATCCAACATTACTACATAAAGTAAATGCGAATACGCTACTCCTAAATTATCATCTAATCTAAGTCAAACTTTCTTAAGTAGGAGTATTGTTTTCCAACAATGGCGGAAGATGAAGAGTTCCATAATCAGATTAATGAAAATGATCCATATAGAACTTCTTATCACTTTCAGCCACCACAAAATTGGATGAATGGTATATTTTATTATCATAATTTTCTTTGCCTTCCTTAATTATTCTATTTGATTATTCTAAGTAGTATTTGATTATCGAGCTATCTAATTTGTGTTTATCAACTATGGATGGATCATGTGCTTGTCTTGGGTTATATTGTTGCTGAAATATCATGGTGGCATTATTGGTGATGAATATTGGGTTGCTTTTAATTTTGGGCTAATTTTGTGCAGATCCAAATGGTTAGTTCTCCCATTATTACCTCTATTTCCTTTTTGGTTTGTTTTATTTTAGTCTTGCTACAAACTATCGTGCAAATGTTATATTTTTCTCGCAAAATTAATACTCCCTCCATCCTACAATATAGTTCTTGTCTTCCTATTTTGATGTCCCAAAATAATGTTTCTATTATAAATCTTTCTTACTTTATTTATTGGTTTTGTTGTATTCCTGCTATTCGTTATTTTTGTTCATTTAAGTTAATTTTGTTGGTTAAAAGAATCAACACAATTTACCAAACGCCTTTTTGTACTAAACAAAATAATAATAAGTTACTTTCCAATACAAATATAACATTAAATTCAAAACATAGTATTTTTTTTTTTTTTGAGGGGAATAGTGAGCTTATATTAAATCAATCTCCACCAAAGTGGTGAGACTTTGAGGAAAAGAGTCCAACCAAACAAACTCAGCATTACGCTCACAATCCCAACGAGCTAACAGATGGGAAACCACATTACCCGCTCGTTTTACATGAGAAAAAGAACAAGACTGAAAACCCAAACATAAACTATTAATATCATCAAAAACATGAAATAAAGGTGTACTTCCCACAAGCTTGTTCTTTACTGCATTAATCGCCAAAAGGGAATCTCCTTCGAACGTGATCTTTGAATAGCCCATCCAGCTCGCCAACTCCACCGCATATAAAGCCGCCATAGCCTCCGCTGTCGTGGCATCCCATCTGACCCCGACCCGCCGGACCCCCATCAGCACCACCTCGCCTCGCCAGTTGCGAATCACCACACCCAGCCCCACATCCCCATTGACTGAAATATGAGCATCAAAATTTGCTTTAAGCATCTCTTCAGGGGGGTTTACACCAAGTAGACATAGAATATGGCAGCCCACTTATAGGTTCAAACACATTAGCCGCATACACGCTATAATCATTAACCAGCCGCACAAACCCCGCCGCCACACGAGGAGCATCAGCCACCGGCTCCTCAAAAATGTGTTTATTACGGCAGAATCACGCCGCCCACAACAGGGCGCATACAGTTGGAAGGTCCTCTCGCTTACACTGATCCACCAGCCAAGAGAAGACAGCCTCGAAGGGGAGAGAGGGGATATTTGAGATCAGTGGGCCGAAAGAACTAACCTCCCAAATAGCGCGTGCATAAGTGCATGAAAAAAATAAATTAATGGGGCTGAGGAAGTATAGAGTAATTTTGAGAGTTGTATAGTTGATTTTAATAAATAAATTAATAATTTAATTACAAAATCAACTTAAAAAATGATTTTGATCTTAGATAAAAAATGAATTGATTGGATTACACATATCATAATGGCTACAATTATTTTATTATAGCCATCGTAGAAATTGTTCTAAATCTATGTGTTTAAAAGTAATCAAATAATAAGTCTAACTATTAATTTCCTAATTCTTATTTGCACAAAAAAAAGAATTAGTTATGAAGCCCTAAAAAAGTACATAACCAATCCTTTTTTTTTTTTACTTTTTTTTTTGTTTTACTTCTTTTACGTTTAATTACTCATTTATGGTACCCTTAGAATCTTAGACACTTAGCTAGTTATTAACACGAGCAATGCCTCATGTCATAAACGATAAATAAGATCAAATCAACAATGCTTATTGAAATTCACAAATTATTAGAATAAGCGGTTTAATTTTAACATAAAATTAGACAAACTTAAGACTAATTTCTTCTAACAAGCTCATTCTATTTTACTCTAACTCAACACTATCCTAGTCAGCCCTTCTCTTCTCCTTCCTTTTTTTCTTGATTATCGAACTACAACTAGAAATTTCAAAAAAATAACTTGGTAGTTTTACCGAACGGATTAAACTAGTCATTAAATGAATTAAACTAGTCATTGAATAGATTAAAGAATGTCATTACTGTATAGATTAAACTGGTCACAAAATAAAATAACCCGGTCCTTAAACAGATTAAACTAGTTACTATATTAAAAAAAAGGTGCATGTTCTCCTCTTAATATTGGGCTTGGACCATGTCTAATTTTAATTAGGCGGTCTCTTACAAGGCCACCTGATTGAAATTTAATAGAAAAGTGTTTTCTTGCATGGGTAGGAGTTATATAGAAAGACATATAAAACCCGTTTCAAATAATATAAAAATAAAATTAAGGATAATTTTAAACTACAATAAAATTGGGGAATCTTTATAGTAGACCTGGGTGTACCATGAGCATGGTACACCCAGGGACATTTTCGTAATTTATTGCAACTTAAGGTGTACACCCAGCCCAAACTTTTCAGCTCAGGTCATAAGGTTTCAAATGGATATAAAATTTGTCTGATTTCTCTCTCATCTTTTTCTTTACGTTTCTCTCTTCTCTGTCACTATGTCTCTCTCTTCTTCATTTTTTTTCTCTGACAATCTTTAATCGCCATTTTTGCTTGGCTCCAGCTTCTTGCAAGCTCATTTTGATGCTCATTTTCAAGCTCTTTGTTCATTTTAATTTAATTTCTTTAGTTGTTATATCTGAGCAAAGAATAATATTTTTGTGCACATATGAGCAAAATAAAATATGCTCATTGCATTTTAAGATAATGAGCAAATATTTTAAAAAGATAATGATCAAACAACAATGCACATTTTGACAAATGAACATATAAACTTGTTCATTTTGTGCTAATGAACAGTAACTTTAGATAATCAATTTTGCAACAAGTAACTGACACATATTTATTCAAAGCAACAATTGAGCAAAACTCTTCTTGCTCATTTACATTATTTTGAATCATTGTAATATTCATTTATTAAGTTTCAAAAACAGAATAAGAAAAACAATGCACATTTTAATAAATGAACATATAAACTAGCTCATTTTGTGCTAATGAACAATAATTTTGGATAATGAATTTTGCAACTAGTAACTGACATCTATTGTCATTCAACTCAACACTTGAGCAAAATTCTTCATGTTCATTTACAGTATTTTAAATCACTGTAAGATTAATTTATCAAATTCCTAAACATAACAAGTAAATTCCAAAAAGAATAAAAAAAATCAAAAAAGTATTAGATGTTTATGTTATCTACAGGAAAATATGGCAATATTCTGAGTTCACCATTGATGTCTTCGTATTCTGTTTTGGGCAAAATTAAAAATTGCATCACTAATTAGATAAATTTAGGGCAAAAATTTACCTGAATTAGTTTCTGATTGCATGCCAACAATAAGTATTTCACTGAATGAAGAAATTTGCAATTCTGTTGTTGATTCGCATGTTTGAATTGATTCCGCCATTAATAATTCGCACGAATGAGTTGAATCCGCCATTGTTGATTTGCAAAAATGAGCGAAATTAGCTTCTGAATCATCGTTAATACAATTTATTGCTTTTAATAAAAAAAATTGCAACTCTGATTCAGATGTTTGAGTTGAATCCGCCATGAATGATCCGCAAGGTTGTGTTGGTTCCTCCATTTTTTTCTGTTTCTAAGCTTTGGAAGGAAGGGGGAGAAAGAACAATTACTACCCCAAAATTACCAGCGTGTCCCTTAACTTGCAATTAACTACGAAAATGCCCCTGGGTGTACCATGAGCGTGGTACACACGGGTGTACCATGAGTGGACTCATAAAATTTTAGCCATCTTAACTTCCGCAATTTGAACCATTTATTGTTAATCTTAGATCTACATCATCCGTTAAGTTGGCTTTTTGATTAAATGATAATTAAAATTTATATCTTAATAAATTTGTGTATTAAAATTTTGTATATATTGACTTTATATTTCACAATTTGTTAATGATAACAAAAAAATTTAAAGAAAGAAAGGAACAATGCTCCAAAAAGAAGAAGATGAATAATTAAGTAAATCAACTAAATATTTAAGAATAAAGGATAATAATTATTGGATTCTTTGAACAGAATGATAGAGACTCCATTTAGTTTTGAAATTGGTTTAGGCCAAAGGTAGACTTACGTCAATACAACTCTTCTTTGAAACACTTTGGTAGTGCTTTTGAATCAATATAACGAATTTCAATTAATGAAATAAAAACAAAAATAATGTGGTTCTAGTTTGATAGAACTTTTTTTCCTTTTCTATTAACTATAGTTTATTTTCATTAATTTTATCAAAACTAGTATTAATATTTATGTATGCATTTTCAAGTTTTAAAAGTTCATTTAAATCAATGAACAAAATTAGTATATTAATATAAAGTGATAAGATTTCAATAGTTATCGTGGCTACAATTTTGTCGTAGTCAGACAATGATCCAGAAATTATAGGCAATGAAATATGATAATGTGCTTTTATTTTTATTTTTTATTTTTTTTTTGACATCGAGAAAATGTACATTAATTAAAAATCGGAATTACATCCTAAGGATAGTGCATCCATTCCAAAAAAAAAAGAAACTAAACCAAACTGAGCGTTACATGTTCTTAGAGGACAAGAACAATAATGGAAATAACTAAAGCTGGGAGAAATCTGCTCGCATCAGAGGTCTTTAAGGTTAGATAACTGGATGACTCTGCTGCTGATGGAAAAGGAGCGATATAGGCCTGAACAGAGGAGTGGGAAGGGTGGACCTGCTTCACAACCGGGGCGACAAAGAAATAGCGAGTTGAGAAACTCGAAACATGACCAAGTCACAATCCTTTGTGACTTAATACCCTGTGGAATGGGTATTTTTGGCTTCTTCGGTGAGGAGAAGCTCGAATGAGTTGACGTGCTATAAACCCAATTAACAAATTGGGGAGTCGTCTTCAGATATCGTTTTGTCAAGGCAATTATCAATAAGATCATTACCAAGCGAGACAGAGATCTAATCATAGTTAGATCTCGAACAAACCTCTGATTCGCAAAATCGGAGAGAACAAACCTCAGCCATGGAACCACTTGCCACGCAAACCCGAACCAAGCGCGCAGACCAGACCCAACAATTTGAAGACAAAAACTACCTCCAGCAAGAACCAAAAGTACCAAGCAGATTGAGAAAACAAAACACATGTTCATACTTCCACTACCAAGAACCAAACAACACGGAAACCACCTAATAGGGCCGACACTAATAACTCAAACAGGGGACGGGAAAAGGAAGCCACCGACTAACACTAACCAGGGTAGGGGGAGGGAAGCCCAAGACAACCACAACAACCGCAACAAATACTGGATAGGGGAGGGGGAAGGGGATGCCCACAACGACACAACTAACACTGAATAGGGGAGGAGGAAGGGGATTCCCATAACAACACAACTAACTAAAAACAGGGGGACGAGGGAGGGGAGGCCAAACTGACACAAATAGTAAACCGGGGAGGGGGAGGGGAGGCCAAACCAATAAACTGTAACAATTAACACCAAAGAGGGTGGGGAAATGGGATGCCAACTAAATACTAACCCTAGGAGACTAGCTGTTACCGACAAACAAAAAACAGGGAAATGGAAGGGAAGCAGACTGAAACGACGGGGAATGGAAAATGACGAGCTAGAGGCTGCCACCGCCGGAAGATGTCGCTGCTCACGGCGGAGAAAGACCACGACCGAGAAATTAAAAGCAAGACCCAAAAAAGAAAACAAAATAACGAATAAAAAAGCAGAGGAACTCGCCGGAGGACCGCCGAAAACCTAAGCAGCGTCGGAACTCCGGCAAGTTCCTAGGTTTTGTGTTTTTAGAGAGAGGTCAGAGATTTTTGTGGTTTAGAGAGAGAGAGGGGGTTTGTGTTTGCCTTGTAATGTTTTATTTAATAATGTGCTTTTAGACGTAGAAATAATGCGCGTCTTTAGTTTGGTCTACTTGCTGCCTCCCCTTTCTTTCGATTGAATTAATGCTTTCAGAAAGAAAACACAAAAGTAAGATAAAAGCAAAAACAAAGAATAGGGTAAGAGATCGCAATATACCATTTAGTAGGGAGAAGTTAAAGGGATTACATGATGGTCCAACAAAAATTAGAATGTTAGAGTGATGTAATTGTAACCTATGCAATTAGATGATCTAATAGAGTTAATTAGGGTGCTTACAATAGTAAAGAGTTATTCCATCCAAAAAGACATATTTAGGTCATGTTGTGTTCAACTTATTTTAACTTTTTTAATATTTTATAAGATAAAATAAGATCAAAAAAGAAAAAAGAAAAGAAAAGAAAAGATAAGATTATATTAGATAAGATAAATAAGATGTTATGTTCAACTTAACTTCACTCATTTCATAAAAAAATAAGATAAGTTCAGATAAGACAATAAGTTGAATCAAACAGACTCTTAGTAATTTTATACTAAATAGTTTTATGTTTTAGGTGTTTTTCTTAAATAATTGCACCCTTTCTAGAGTTAAGCTCCAACTTCTAATACATAACTAAATTAAATGGTTTTGAAAACGACGTTCATGTACAATTCCTTTTTCCCCCCTTTTTTGGAACCCGTGATAGATGAATTTCATTTGGGCTACCCTCGCACATGGTCACTCACTTAGAGGCCCAACAAGCCCTGTTTGTAATTGTCGTTAACTCTCCGTTAGCTTTACTTACCATATTGTCACTATTAAGCCCTAACCCTAAAATCTAAACCCTAATCTAACCCACCCCAGCCTAGCCCAACCCTCCACCCCCTTGCCCTCCCATCCCATCCACCCTAACCCAGCCCCCTCCATCCACCCCAGCCCAGCCAGCCCCGCACCCCGCACCCCTACCCCTCCCCCCTTTTCGCGACAGCCCCTTCCCCGTCCCCTCGAATTCTGCGCTAGTCCCCACCCTGCCCCTTTTTTCGCGACATCCCTCTCTCCGTCCCCTCGAATTATGCGCCAGTCCCCCACCATCCCCCTCGATTTCCCCACCCCCTCCCCTCCTCGATTTTTGTAGCTAACCCCCTCCCCTCCCCCTCGATTTCCGCAGTAAGCTGCATCTTTCACAGGAGATTTGAGTCGTAATTAATGAACTGTCCGCAACAAATTTGCAGTGTTAAGCATAAATCTAGGTTGCGAATGGTTGAAAGTTGTAGTCATAAACCTAAAACTTGGGTGCGCGATATCTCCGATGAAGAAATTTGAAGGGGAAGACGTGACATCTGAAGCTTGAGTCGCGCGAGGCGAGAGAGATTAACGGTGGGAGTGAGGACAAGAGAGATTAAGGGCTAGTGAGGGGAGAGGATTCACAACAAAAATCGAGGGGGAGGGGGGGAGGGGGATGGGGGTTGAGGTGGCAGGGGGTTGGGGTATGCGGCAGTAGGAGAGGGGATGGGGGGTTGGGCTAGGTTAGAGGGGTGGGAAGTGGGGGATGGGGTGGGGGGCTGGGCTGGGGTGGAGGGAAGGAGGTGGGTTAGGGTTAGATTAGGGTTAGGGATCATTAAAGATTAGGATGAGGGATTAGGGTTAGATTTTAGGGTTAGGGTTAAATTGTGACAAAATCGTAAATAATGCAAATAGTGAGATGACGACAGTTACAAAAAGGACATTTGGTGAACGTTTTCGAGAAGTCGGGTATATGGTGAATATTTGGAACATTGAGGGTATATTGTGAATTTTTTGATTTGTTAGGGGTATTTGGTGAAATAACCGTTCATATTATGGTTTTTGGTTTTCAAAAAAACTGAAAACTGAACACAAAAAACGATAACGAACGGGTCCTTGTTAATGATATTAGTTAATTAAGAAGTTTTTTTTACGGGAAGTTAAGAAGGTTAAAATAACATTGAAGAGTTGGCCCCAAAAAAAGAGAGCCATAACCATATAATTTTTAATTTTTTTTTTTAAGTGAAAGTATTGGGTCAGACCGTCTGATCCAATATGTACGTCGGACGAAGCTGCGAGAACGGCTCGGCGACAACGACCGACAAACTGCAGCAAAAACTTCGAACGATAGTCTACTAAATGAAACTCAATTGAATTTCTGTTCCTTTTAGTAATAAAGCTCGATTGGGCACTTGATTTTCATCCAAATATATCGCATATATACTGATGGAGAGAAAAGATAGTGATTTGGAAGATAACAACGAGAAAGTAGATGATGATGATGGGGTTTATGAGGATTCTTTTTTGGAGGTTTCTAGTGAGGAAGATGGAATAAAATAAGGAATTATTCATTGTTGAAAATGGAATAAACTCAACAGCGAATGAAATTGGTGTGTTTTTTTTTTCAGTTGATTATTGTATTCTTTCAGTTAGTGATGGCCACTGGTGCGGGTTGGGCGGGCCGGACCGTGGGCCGGAGCGGGCTGGGCTGAGATTTCACGGCCCAGGACCAGAGCGTGAAGTTCATGGGTTGGGTGGGCTGGTCCGCGGGCTGAAAAGTCTTGGCCCACACCGGTCTGTTACCGGTTTTCACGGTTCGAGAAGCGGTTCTGGTGGTTCGTAGGTCTAGTGGGCTGGACCGGGCTGGCAGGCCGGCATGAGATTTTTTTTAAAATTATTTAATCATTGAAATTATTCAATCATTGAAATTATTCATTATTGTTATATAAAATCTTTAAAATGAATAAAAATATATACAATTATTAAAATTAATGAATAATTTCATTATTTTAAAATTTGACTGAATTATAATATATGCAATTTGATTAAAATAATACAATTTGATTAAAATATACACAATTTGGTTCAATAATAACTTGGACTGGCTGGGCTGGTTCATGGGTTGGGCTGGACCGGTTTCGTGGTCCGGGCTGGACGGTTTTAGTAGCGGGCTTTAGTGGGTTGAGCTCAAGAAATCTAGCCCACAGCCCACCCAACAATTTCACGGTTCGAGTTGGGCTGGACCGGGCTTTTTGCGGGCCCGACCCACGAGGTGGGCTGGGTTGGATGGGCTGGATTGGCCCGCACTGTTGGCCATCTCTATTTTCAGTTGGTGTGTAAATTCTTTCAACTTGTGTTGTTTTTCTTTCATTTGGTCTTCTGTGTTCTTTCAGTTGGTGTGTAAATTCTTTCAGCTTGTGTTGTTTTTCTTTCATTTGGTCTTCTGTACAGAAATTGAAACCAACTGAAAAAAATTTGAAACAAATTGAAACCAACTGAAAGTCATCCGACCAAATATTATGGTCGGACGCGTTTGACCCAATACCTTCTCTTTTTTAAAAGTTCTTTTGATATAACTTGTTGCATTGTAACTGTGAAGATGTAGATAACTAAATATTGTATCAATACGAGTAAATATTGTTTCAATACGAGTAAACAATCCGTAAGAATTTGTAAATATTAACAAAGCAAAGAGTGACGAGTTTGAATATGTTTTCAATAATTTTCTATAGTTGGACAAAAATTATTAGTTTGAAGAGTATTATATAGGACTCTTTGCTGTATTCATATCGTATTGAAAAATATTATGTTTAATAATGAAATTCTCCAAGTTTGGGATTAACTCAGGAAGATGTGTATACATTGGGGTTATTAAGAACATATATATAATCTAAAACACATTGTTATAGTATAAAATCCCTACAAAAGAAAATCACAAATGAATAAAAATTTGAGCATATAGTCATCTTAATATAAGGGTCACGCACTCACGCTCATGCATAAATGGATGACATGTTTCTTAGAAACTAACTTTTTTTTTTTTTTTTTGACGGGTTCTTAGAAACTAACTTGATATAGTATAAATTTTCAAGATGGGGAAATAATGTGTTTCAGATAACCAATGATTCTTATGAGTTTTATTAATCAACACTAACAAGTAACGAATTTTGGGTAGACCAGATTAACAAGAATATATTGTGAATTTAAACTGATTATATCACACAAAATCTGACGACAATAAAAAAAACTGACTACATTTTAATTATCTTTTGTTGTAGGACCCGTGATTTACAAGGGAATATACCATTTGTTTTACCAATACCATCCATCTAAACCAACTTGGGGCGATGGATTAGTATGGGGACACTCGACATCAACTGATCTAATAAATTGGACACAACAGCCTATTGCGCTTTCTCCATCAGAAACTTACGATTTTAAGGGAATTTGGTCAGGATCTATTACCATACTTCCTGGTAACAAACCTGCTATCTTATACACAAGTATTAACAATCAAAAGTACCAAGTACAAAGTCTAGCATTTCCTAAAGATTTAAATGACCCTTACCTTAAGGAATGGTTTAAGGTACCCCAAAATCCAGTAATAGTTGCCACATCCAATGACACCAACATTGATCCCTTTGAATTTAGAGATCCATCCACTGCTTGGCAGTTACCCGACGGTAAATGGCGCATCGTCGTCGGTACACAACAAGGAAATAATAATGGATCAGCAGCTCTTTACACAAGTGAGGACTTCACAAATTGGATTAATGTTGGACATCCTTTATATTCGACTAAAGGTACTGGGATGTGGGAGTGTCCTGATTTTTTCCCTGTTTATGTTGGAGAGTCACTAGGTGCTGATACATCTATTATTGGTGACAATGTTAAACATGTCCTTAAGGTAAGTTTGATTCCTAGTCATTGTGAACACTATACTATTGGAAGGTACGACATTGGTAATGACATTTATATACCAGATCAAGGGTCGAATGAGACTGAGTTTGGTTTGAGATGCGATTATGGTAATTATTATGCGTCGAAATCGTTCTTTGATGGTTCGACTAATCGTAGAATAACATTCGGATGGGTTAGTGAATCTTCAACCCAAGAAGAGGCCATAGCAAGGGGATGGTCTGGACTACAGGTATATCATATACTAAACTCTGTTTCTAAATGATTACTACTAACAGTTTTATTTTTACGCTTACCAACGCACAACTTTAACCATTAATATCTCTAATTATGTATTTGCAAAAATTGTAAAAAGTGGCTTATGAAAATAGAATGCAAGTATTATATTATGGGACGGAGGGAATAATACTCCCTCCGTCCCATGCTTGCATTCCTCTTTGGGTGTCCCAAAATGTTGTGCATATTTTTTTTTTATCAATTTGTTTGGACTAAATTATCCTTCATTTCTACATAAAACTTTCCAAAATACCCTTACTTTTTTTTTAAAATATATGCCCCTATTTATTCTTTTACACCATTCTAAGAAATATTTATTGCTCTTTCATTTAATTTTAAAGGAAAAAGAAGAAAAAAACTAGTTCCAAGACAAATATACCCAATAAACATTGTGAAAGTATTGGGTCAGACCGTCTGACCCAATACCTTCCGTCGGACGGGCTGAGCCCAAAACTCAAACTCTGTACGCACCACTTTCTCTTTTCTCTTCTTCTTCTCCCCACTCTGTACTATTGTTGCCATTACCACTAATTGCTTCTTAAAACTAGCACACCTCCTTTCTCTCTCCTCTGACCACCTCAATATCACCAATTTCCCCTCTCGATTTCGCACGTGAAGTTCTCTCATTTTTCTGACGGAATCTCCGGCGATGAACCTCGAACTCCGGCGAAGTCGTCGTTTGCCGGAGTTTCAAAAAGCTCAATCATATTGCAATAATGCAGTTGGGGAGATATATGGCTTGGTTCAACCCAAGAGTTGCTTGAACTTAACTTAGATTTTACTTTCTGTTGCTTGAAATCATTCATTTTGTACTACTACTATGAAGTATATGTAGAGTTACGTTAGGGATTCCGGTGGTTTAAGAAAGGTATTATGCTTTTTTGACATTTTTTTCAGTTAATGCTTATAATCTTTCAGTTAGTTCTTTTTTTTCTTTCAGTTGGTTTTTGTATTGTTTCAGTTAGTTTTTGTATTCTTTCAGTTTATTTTTTATTTCTTTCAGTTGGTCTTTTTATTCTTTCAGTTAGTTCTTTATTTCTTTCAGTTAGTTCTTTATTTCTTTCAGTTGGTGTTTTATATGTTTCAGTTGGTGTTTAAAAAATTTTGAAACCAACTGAAAAAAAAAAGAAGACTACCTGAAAAAAAATGAAGACTACCTGAAAAAAAATGACCTAAGTTACTTTCATTTAGACCTAAGTTACTTTCAGTTAGACCTAAGTTACTTTCATTTAGAGGTAACTTACTTTCATTTAGACTAACTGAAAAAAATGAAGACTAACTGAAAAAAATGAAGACTAACTGAAAAAAAATTAAGACTAAGTGAAAAAAATTGAAACCACCTGAAAGTCGTCCGACCAACTTTGGTCGGACGAGTCCGACACAATACTAACTCATAAACATTTACTTAAATATATATTTTTGTGAAATCCTAAAACTCCTTCCATTTTTCTTAATTCTTGTGAAAAATGAGAAGTGAGCATTATGGGACGGAGGGAATAAAAAATATGGTAAAGTGAGTTATGTGAATAGTATAAAAGTTAACAGTGTTGAACTTAAAAGTGTTGGCCATTGATCCCTACCATCTTTTCTTTTTATGTGTGCAAGAAATTGATTAATGTTTCTTGTTCTTGTATTTAAGGGAATCCCAAGGACTATTGTGCTCGATAAATTTGGCAAACAGTTGGTGCAATGGCCGATCATGGAAATTGAAAGGCTACGACACAGTCAAGTAGATTTTCCTTCTCAAATAATTAGAGGAGGATCACTCATCGAAATATTTGGAATCACAAACTCTCAGGTTAAATTTTACTGTACTTTTCATGCATACAAATTATTCAACATAAGGATCTTGCCACAATTATGGTTTCACATAATATTACAAATGATGCTCATTTGGAAAATGCACAACAATAATAAAGATAAAAGAATAACTCCACTACAATATATACAGATACAAATATAATGTTTATAGTTTTAACGGCTTAGGACTTTTTCTATTCAACTTATTTTGATTTATTATAACTTATATGAACTTATTAAAAGTTTTTAAAATATATTTGAACTTATTAAAATTTATTTTATAATGTTATAATTAATTTAAACTTATCAGAACTTACTATAACTTATCCTTATTTTATTTTTTTTGTTTGAAGGCGGATGTGGAAATTTCATTCGAAATACCAGATTTAAAGAATGCTGAGGAGCTGGATCCAACATGGACAAATCCACAAAAATTGTGCAGCAACAAAGGAGCATCTGTTGAGGGGAGACTTGGTCCATTTGGACTGCTAACACTAGCTTCTACGGGCTTAGAAGAATACACTGCTGTTTTCTTCAGAATTTTTAAAGCCCAAGACAAATATGTGGTCTTAATGTGCAATGACTTAAGCAGGTTACACAACTACTCCCGCAGTTTCATTTTAATCTACACACTTACACTTTTCACGCATGTCAATGTAAAACTTTGTATACAACTGTACTACCAAAGTGCCACCCCTCCTTACCACCACATCAACCACCGCGCCATCTGACCACCACCACCTATTAAACCACCAACCATTTGTATGAGTTATGTATTGCTTTTAATTGCAATTCACTAAAATTTCGTTAACTTGTGTTATTTTGGGATAGCTTAGAAAACAAATGAGACCTATTATTTTAAACGGATTTCTCAATTTGAATTATTGTTTTCTAGAATTTATCTACACGAGAATAATTTGTTTGAGAGAACCTGACCACATAATTGATACTCCCTTCGTTCCAAAATATAGTTCCCATTTCATTTTACACCGTCTCCAAGACGTATCTTTGACCTACGATATCTTCTATTTCTTATTAGTAAAAAATATAAAAAGTTGATCTTACGAATTTATACATTGAGACGAATCTAACAAGGCCCCTCATGAATATGTTATTTTGTATACATTAGTAAGAATATTTGGTCAAAATTTTTAAAATTTGACTCCCAAAATAGAAATGGGAACTATATTTTGGGACGGAGGGAGTAGTGAATTATGAACTTAATTATTATATAGAACCACTCAGACTTTAACAATTCAAGAGCGGTAGAACTCAAAATTTTAGATTGTGTTTGCAAATTAAATCAATTGACATTAGACATTATCCAACTTTTACAATTGTACATTTGCTTATTTGATTGCACAGGTCCTCTCTAAATCCAACTACTGATAAACCTAGTTATGGAACTTTTGTGGATGTGGATCCTGTTAAAGAGGAGCTATCTTTAAGGACTTTGGTAAGTTAAAACAAACATTTTTAAAAAGTTAACTCAATCACAAAAATATGCAAAAGTTTAACGTACAATAATCTTGTGTTCTTTTTTTGAATATAGATTGATCACTCAATAGTGGAGAGCTTTGTTGCTGAAGGGAAAAGTTGCATGACTGCTAGAGTTTATCCCACACAGGCGGTTAATGGCAATGCAAAATTGTATGTGTTCAACTATGGAACAGAAGATGTCAAGCTTACTAAAATGAGTGCTTGGAGTATGAAAGCGGCTCAAATGAATCTCCCAACAAATGAACTAGGACAATAACGAAGAGAAACAAGATGAGTTGTTGTGACAGGTCATTGTTTCATTATTTTTGATTGAGTTTTCTAATATGATATTTAGAGGGAATGTCACATAATTTTTTTGTTTGCTTAGTAAATCGTTACGAGACCATACTCGTCCACTAGGGTAACCTAGGGGTTTAAAGGGCTTGTTGCACATGCTAAGTGCAATCGTGATTCCTACGACAGTGAGTTAAGCTAAGGTATTTTTTATTATCTATTTTTATGGTAGATAATTATATACTTTGTTTTTCATTACTCGATTGCGGGTAAAAGTTAAGTATGGAGGAAATTGATGACCCCATAATATACAACATTCACGTACAATATGTGCTTGTCATTTTAAAGAAATTTAGACTTTGCTAAATTGATGTTTAATGAGAAATTAGAAGAATTTTGTTGGCACATGCTAACTTTTTTCTCATTTACTTTCAACTTTTGCTGTTGTCCTTCTTACAATGTATTCTCCTCTTTTACCTTTTCTCTCTCACTGATGCTATAAATGTACAGGTCTACTATAAACAACCCTACATCATCCACCAAAAATAAAAATAAACAACCCTACATCATAAGCAGACAAAATAATGTATAGTTGTACACATGAGCACATGATCCCATAAAGATCATGTGATAGAATATATAGAATAAAAAATTCCAGTGAAGGAAGTGTCATATATGTGTATATGGATATGTAACTTGTGGGAAACCAGATGGTACTTCCAAGCACGTAGTAATACGCTTTCCTATAAAAATTTTACCGACCCACCAGGATCAACAATGTTCACGGTGAACTCTTGTGAGATACAAATACTAGTAGAATAATCGCATATTGTTGTGATCGAATTGATGCGGTTTTGGCCATATGCAACACTATACCGCGTGAGAAAAAAATCAATGTGAAAAATAACATATTGTTGCGGTTTATGTTAGAAACTGCAGCAATAGATTTAAATAATAGAATAATCACATATTGACGTGGTCGAATTGCTGTAGTTTTGGCCATACGCATCACTATACCGCGTGAGAAAAAAAAATCAATGGGAAAAATAACTTATTGCTGCGGCATCTGTTAGAAACCGCGCGCATCAATAGATTTAAATAATTTAAAAATAATTATATTTTCATCTATTGCTGCAGTTTCTAACGGAAACCGCAACAATAGGTTTATTTTAGTAATATAAAGTGCCTAGGGTTCGCTTGTGAGTCAGTCCATTTATTCTTGACACAATAGGCGTCGCTCTCATCCCCCTTCACTCTCTCTCTCCTCTGAAGCTTTGGTCGAGAAATTCTTACCCTTCTTCAAATTCTCCTCTGTCTCTCACACCCTACCCGCAGAAATTCTCTCTTCGTCTTCTCAAGCCGTCTCTCTTCGTCTCCTCAAGCCGTCTCTCACACTCGACCCGCCAGAATGTACTCCTATTGGTGATCCTCCAGTATTAGTAGATCCTAGTGAACCTATTGAGGTAACTGGTGATCCTAATATTGTAGTAGATCTAAGTAGTGAGATTACCCCTGTAACTACCCCTACTACACATCATACATATAATAAAGAGAATGAGGAGGAAGGAGTATGGAAAGTGGTTACTAGGAAGTCCAAGGACAAAGGGAAACATACTGCTTATCAAGCTGCCAGGGCTGTAAGCTTCTATCAAAGTGGACAAAACTCAGGTGCTCCTGGGAGTGCTAAGAGACCTAACCCTTATTTGTCCTGATGATAATTGCCACTTGGAATGTGAGAGGGCTGAATGACCCTATTAAACAGAAAGAGGTTAAAAGCTTCTTAAATAAATATCACATTTAGTTGCATTGCTCTTTATGAAACCAGAGTTAGAAGAAATAATGTTGACAAAGTCTGGGAAATGTTTGGATTGGCTTGGAAGTGGGAGGATAATAATGATTATTCTCCTAGGGGAAGAATTTGGTTTGGATGGAAACCAGGAGAAGTTAAAGCTCTTGTTGTGTCTAAATCTAAACAACTTATTTTCATGAATGTTGAAAACATGCTAGGTAGTATCCAATTCCATATAGCTAATGTATATGGCCTTCACACCATTCTAGATAGGAAGGGGTTTTGGAGGGAACTATTGCAGTTCACTACTGAGCGTAATACCCCCCCTAATTCTTATAGGAGACTTTAATGCTGTAGCTCATGCTCATGATAGGCTTAATGGTGCTCCAATTACAGACCATGAAACACAAGATCTTATAGACATTATTATGGAAGGGCAGGTGATGGAAGCTCCCAGTAGTGGATTTTTCTATTCATGGTCTAATAACAGTATTGGCCCTGACTGATAGGGCTTATGTGAATGATAGATGGACCTTTAAATATCCTGAAGTTCATGTGAAGTATCTTCCTAGTGGGATATCAAATCACACTCCCCTACTGCTTGACTTTGGAGGAAATGACATTGGAGGAGGTAGACCCTTTAAGTTCCAGAATATTTTAAGCAGAGCATGATCAGTTCCTTGATATAGTTAGTGCAGCTTGGCACTCAACAACATGAGAGTTTCATATGCAGAAGGTTTGGAAGAAGCTGATGGCAGTTAAGAAGGCAATGAAAGAGCTTCACTCTAGATCTTTCTCTAGTGCCTGGCTAAAAGCTGATGATTATAGACAAAACCTAGCTCACCTACAAAGTCACCCTGATATCCAGTATAATGAGCAGTTGCAAACTGAAGAAAGGGATCGGAGACCTATAAGCAATACAAATACTGGAATAGAATCGATGATAGCATCTTGAAGCAAAAAGCAAGAATTGATTGGCTTGCTCATGGGTCGGGGATACTAATTCTAGGCTTTTTTTCACTGCATCAAAAGTTTGAAAAGCTAAGAATAATATCATCTTGCTTTATAGTGATCTGGGAGACTTGTTAACAAGGCCTAGGGAGATTCATGGGGAACTTGTGGGGTTCTATAGAAACCTCTTGGGTACAAGCTATTGATCTGCAGACTGTAAGAGCAAGTCCAAGACTTAGTCCAGCTGCTGGTATAATGTTGACTCAGTCCATTACTACTCAAGAAATTGATAGTGCTTTGAAGAACATCAAAGATACTAAGGCTCCAGGGATAGATGGTTTCAACTCTTTCTTCTATAAGAAAAGTTGGCATATAATCAAAGATGATGTTTATAGAGTTGTGCATGAATTCTTTGAGAAAGCTAAACTCCATAAGCCTATTAATGCTACTGTTATCACTCTTATCCCTAAAATAGAGAATGCAACTAAGGTAAAGGAGTTTAGACCTATAGCCTGTTGTTAGTCATGTATAAAATAATCTCTAAGATTATTACAAAAAGACTACAAGGAGTCATAAATGAAGTTGTTGCTGATTCACAAACAGGATTCATGCCTGATAGACACATCTTTGAAAGCATTCTTCTTGCTACAGAACTGATCAGGGGTTATAACAAGAAGGGTATGTCTCCTAGATGTTGTCTTAAAGTAGACATCAAAAAGGCCTATGATTCAGTGGAGCGGCCTTTTTTGAGTAGTATGCTGGAGAAACTGGGCTTCCCTAGCAAATTTAATGGCTGGATAATGGCTTGTGTGCAAAGTGTGAGCTACTCTATCTTAGTTAATGGCAAGCCATCTACCCCATTCACTGCTAAGAAGGGTTTGAGGCAAGGGGACCCTCTTTCCCCCTTCCTCTTTGCCGTTAGCATGGAGTATCTAAGCAGGTGCTTGGGTGAGCTCAATAATAATCCAGACTTCAATTATCACCCCAAGTGTGAAAGATTACAACTTACACATTTGATGTTTGCAGATGACCTGCTCCTATTCTGTAGAGCATATGATAGCTCTGTTACTAAGATCTGTAATGCTTTTGAGAAACTTTCTACTGCTTCAGGACTTCATGCTAGCCCTGAAAAGAGTAATATATATCTGGCTGGAGTAACTCAAGAGGAAGTAACAAACCTAGCAGAGGCCAGCAATATGAATTTAGGCACTCTTCCTTTTAGGTATCTGGGGATACCTCTGAGTGCAAAGAAGCTCACATACTCTCAGTACAAACCTTTAATTGAGAGAATCACATCTAGAGCTCAGGGATGTATTTGCCAAATTACTCTCTTATGCGGGAAGACTTCAATTGGTTAGGAGTATCCTTAGTAGTATGCAAAACTACTGGGGGCATATCTTTCCTTTACCAAAGAAGGTGATCAAGGTTGTTGAGGCTATTTGCAGAAGATTTTTGTGGACAGGTAATACTATTGACTCAAAAAAAGCTCCTAACTTGGCAAATTCTATAGCCTAAATCATGTGGAAGCTAATTTATATCATGGTCTAGGAACAAAGCAGCTATGCTCAAGCTCTTATGGGCTATTGCACTCAAAACAGATAGGTTGTGGGTTAAATGGGTTCATGCCTATTATATTAAAAGATTAACCTACTCTACTATGAATATCACTGCCAACTCTTCTTGGTTGCTAAGGAAGATCATTGACAATAGAGATATACTGAACCTTATGGGTGGATGGAATGCCATTAGTAAAGATGGCAAGTTCATTATCAAGTAGGCTTACAAGATGCTGCAGGGGGAGAATCAAAGTGTTAACTGGAAGAGGCTAATTTGTAATAACCAGACAACGAACTCCTAAAAGCAAGTTTATCCTATGGCTGGCTTTACACAATAGACTTGCTACCACTGATAGGCTAAGCAAGTGGAATGTCCCTTGTAGAATCACTTGTAGCCTTTATGACTGTGCTGATGAAAGTGTCTAACACTTGTTCTTTGAGTGCTCTGATGCTGCAGCTATGTGGAGAAGTGTATGTCATATCTTACATGTCACATGTCAGGGTAACACTTTTGAGCAAGAGTGTAGCAAAGCCATTGCTAAAGCAAGGGATAGTACTAGAGTTGCCAGGATCTATACTTTGAGCTTTATTGAAACAATTTATGTTGTATGGAAACAAAGGAATCACAAGATTTTTAATGGGAGATGCGCTGATAACAATTAAGTAGTTAAGGAGATCATTTTTAAGGTAGCTTGTTTGTGTAAAGAATATGATAGAAAACTGTTAATTTACTAAGCCTCCTGTTGAGGCTTTACTCTTGCCTTCATGTAGAGATTTGTTCTACAATTGGTTGTGCCCACTGTGTAGAGCCTGTTCTACAGTAGATGAGTGTCTGTGTCTGGTTGTAATCTTACCATATTTTTTTGGTAGTCAATAACAACTTTGAATTGCCCAAAAAAATATATTGACGGAATCAAGAACAATAAATCATGGCATAAACATGGATTCCCCCACTAATAAGCCATAGAGGTGAATCTACTCACTCATGGCAAAGAAAGCACAAACAATAACTATTGAAATACCCATAATTTGAAGCAATTAAAATAATAAAAGACAAAAACTTGTAAGTAAACAAGAACTATGGAAGAGACAATTACCAAATGAAAGGAAAAATGAAGAACTTGAATAATCTCCAATGTGCAATAATTAGGGCTAAAGAGAAAACTAGAGTTTAGGGAAACTAATGAATGTAAAATAAAATCAGAAAAAAGGTCCTTCTCAAATAATTTTACAAGGCTATTTATCGTACTCCTAAAAAGAACAAAAAAAGAAATAAAAAAGTCTGGATTTCTGTTTTCGGGTCGACTGCCCGATCTGGTGCCAGGCGCCCAATGCCATTGGACGGGCCTCGTGCTTTGTAATTTTTCAGCAGCTAGAAAAGTAGGGCGCCCGATCAGACCAGGAGGGAACACCCGATCGAGCGCCTTCAGCAAATTGCAAGCGGGCGAGTTACACCAGATCGTGCCCGAGACATTTGGTTTTTTTGGAGAAAAGTGGTCGCCCGACTAGATCAGGCGACCCTTCAAATAGTACTTTCTTGGCATTTGACGCCAAGTCTTCAAATCTCTTCACACTCGATGCTTTGGTAAGTATCTTCGGGCCTTGGGAACTCATACACATACCTCCTAACTCTCTCCAATCCATGCATTGTGGCATCAATAATAGCAGAAAATTGGGAAATAATTCCCTAAAACCTAAAACTAACTATCATAAAACATAAAAGTTGAACTAGATGGAAGATGTTAGTATAAAAATAGCTCCTAAGAGCACTATTAACACGCATTTCAACAAAGAAGCAGGGAGAAAAGTATATATAAAACTATAACATCAGGCATGTAGAGTTAAATTAAGGCATGTAGAGTTAAATTCAGGAACTAGGGTTGTACTATGGGCTTGTAGGGCTATACAAAAGTGAATAGTGGACATTGCATAGCTTGCCTTGAATTTCTTGAGAAAAGTAGTTTAATGTTGAACTAGTCTTGTGTGGACCTGAGTGTGGACTAAAGTTACGCATGTGACATGACCATTTTTTTCATATAGTCATTTACAATCTAAAGTTACATTAACCTGCTACCATTATCAAATATAGCAACAATTTTTTATATATGCAGTAAGTAGTAACCCTTTCTTACATCTACACTAATATATTAAAAGGCGTACATAAACCAAGAACGGTGCCACGTGGCGCTCTCCCTAAGGAGTTTTAGTTCATGTAATCCATGTACAACAAAAAAAAATTAGAAATTGCATAGTATAGGTTTGATCCCGTGATCTCAAGTTCATGTACTAAAGTTTTAACCACTAAACCAAGTTGTATTTAGTGTTATCATATCAAAGTACAATATTAATAAATGAAATTTTTTCTTACCCGAGGCATAGCCCGGGCCTAATAACTAGTTAGTTTATTATAATGAACGTTAAACTTTATAACATAGTAACTTTTTTAGTCTCACATAGCCACTCTATAACTACTCCTCTTTTATACTCCCTCTGTCCCAAAATATAGTTCCCATTTCCATTTTGGGTGTCCCAAAATATAGTTCCCATTTCCATATTTAGTTCCACATTTTTCCGTAATTTGTCTAGAAAAACCGTGTCCCATCATTTATTTTCTTCTTGAAATTTGTTTTTTCCTTAGTTTATTCAACCAAAAAGTTACAATTAATGCTCTTTCACCAATGATTCTCCACTCTCTCTCTTAAAATCATGTTTTCCCATACAACATTTATTTAAATAAACAAAAAATCTTTACTATCCCTCCAAGATTCTACTTGCATAAATTACCGTGAAAAAAGGGAAATGGGAACTATATTTTGGGACGGAGGGAGTATCTATTGTTTTAACATATTTACCCTTTTCAAATATGAATCACATGTATTAGCATTAGGTCCACACTAAATTTAGATTCACATAAGTTTTTTGCCAATTTGAATTCATGTGGACCTTTTTACTTCTTAGACTAGATGTTCATTCCTTAACTCCGCACAACAGAGGCCATTAATAAAGTCGGAGAAAGGGACGATGTTTAATGAGAAATTAGAAGAATTTTGTTGGCACATGCTAAGTTTTTTCTCATTTACTTTCAACTTTTGTTGTTGTCCTTCTTACAATGTATTCTCCTCATTTACCTTTTCTGTCTCTCTGATGCTATATATATATATATATACAGGTCTACTATAAACAACCCTACATCATAAGCAGACAAAATAATGTATAGTTGTACACATGAGCACATGATCCCATAAAGATCATGTGATAGAATATATAGAATAAAAAATTCCAGTGAAGTAAGTGTTATATATGTGTCTATGGATATGTAACTTGTGGGAAACCAGATGGTACTTCCAAGCACGTAGTAATACACTTTTCTACAAGAATTTTACCGACCCACCAGGATCAATAACGTTCACTGTAAACTCTTGTGAGATACAAACATTAGTAGAATAATCGTATATTGTTGTGGTCGAATTGATGCGGTTTTGGCCATACGCAACACTATACCACGTGAGAAAAAAATCAATGTGAAAAATAACATATTGCTGCGATTTATGTTAGAAACTGCATCAATAGATTTAAATAATAGAATAATCACATATTGACACGGTCGAATTGCTGTAGTTTTGGCCATATGCAGCACTAAACCGCGTGAGAAAAAAAAAATTAATGTGAAAAATAACTTATTGTTGCGGCATCTGTTAGAAACCGCATCAATAGATTTATATAATTTAAAATTAATTATATGTTCATCTATTGCTGCAGTTTCTAACGGAAACCGCAACAATAGGTTTATTTTAGTAATATAAAGTGCCTAGGGTTCGCTTGTAAGTCGGTGCATTTATTCTTGACACAATAGGCGCCGCTTTCATCCCCCTTCACTCTCTCTCTCTCTTACCTTTGAAGCTTTGGTCGAGAAATTCTTACCCTTCTTCAAATTCTCCTTCGTCTCTCACACCCTACTCGCTAGAAATTCTCTCTTCGTCTTCTCAAGCCGTCTCTCTTTGTCTCCTCAAGTGTAACACCCCGATAATTCTCTTTTTCTAGAAATAACTTTATAATAAACCTTAGAGAATTACCCAGGCATTATCGCCCGTGTGATAACGTTTCGGCTTACTCAGAATTTTGCAGCGGAAAACTTATTAAAAATCAACTTTATTAAAACTTATGAAACCAAATGACAATGTCAGAATTAAACACACCAACTTAAACTATTGTCTGAAATATAAACTCCTAGAAAACAACTTAAATAAACTAATGTCACAAGAGCCTCTCCATTCCAGATTCCCCAATGATATGCATCTTCGAACCTGTAACGTCAATGCTGTCTTGACTCTGCTCCCCCGAAGGACCACCACAGGATCAATAGGCAAAGCCATGATCACAAACACAGACAAGCACGTAATCAGCAAAACTGAGTACTACATATCAGACATACACAACCCTAAACATGATACTACAAAAATATAATTTGCAGTCATAGATAATATTAAACATATAACAATCTGCAGACGACTCCTACTAAACTAGACTCTAAACTTTTATTTCTTCTTTAAATGGAATAGTTATGGGACGAGTTGTCTATACTGAAGTAGGAGATATGGGAGCTACCACATATTCCAATTGACCTGCGATATCGAGGAACCTTTGAGCTAAAAAGGAAAGGTGATCAATCCAATCCTAGGAAAATACATATCACGGCGGACTATGTATCCCAACCCTTAGTGTCCAACTCTAGACGTGCACCAGTCTAAAGTCTATAACCTACTCTCGTTTCACTTTACGTTGCATTCATTTTAATACTTGTGTTAGACACCAACCAAGCACATAACACACATAACTAATAATCACATAAACATCACTAAAACTCCTTTTTATCTTAGAATTAACAAGTGTTCACAACTTATCATTCAAGACTCCCTTAACTTCTTTTATTATTCTTTACTAACTTGCCTGTTGAACCTAGCCAACAGTCAACTGTATCTTTATATAGATATAACTCATATTTACCAAATAAGATCCACGGTTCTTATAAATTTCGCGCTTTTGTGTATTTTTATGAGATTTTCATGCATATGTATGCCTATGTTGGGCAAGTTGCACATGTTAGTGCAAAAGAAGTAGAGTCTCCGCATAAGAAAAGCGTTCATAAGTAACACAAGTGTTTTAAAAATGGGAAAGTGCACGAGAGGCACTACCTTTTCTCCAAAAGTTTTCGAAATGCTTAGTTCAAACTTTTGAAAGTACGAGGGTTTTGTGTTAAGTTTCGGGACGAAACTTCTTTTAAGGGGGTAGACTGTAATCCCCCACATTTTTAAAGAATTTTCATAAATATATTAAAGTATTTATGTAGTTATATTAAAATCCAAATGAGTTTGGAAAATGATTTGACTTTTAAAAAGGGTTGACTATTTTAAAAGTCAACTAAAATATTCATGCATATGTATGCCTAGTAATATTTTATTAAGCATGTTTTAATAAGAGTTTTAATTATTAAAAGCACATTTGAAAAGAAAGCTTAATGGAATCGAAAGCCCAAAGGTAATAAAAAGGGAAAGGATTATTTGATGACTAAAGTCCTAATAAGCCCATCTTATTAGTCATCAAAGTTTTAATTATTGAAATCTCTTTTCCTAAGCCCAAAAGGATTAGTCTATTTAAATATCCTAAAAACCCAAATTTTACCCTGCACACTTTATTTCTCTCTCCTCCTTCCACGTGACTTTTCTTTTCTCTCTTCACTCGTTTTTTTCTCTCACCCGAATCTGATTGGCCAGATTTCTCATAGTTCCGTTTATTTTTAGCCAAAACTTCCTTCTTGAAAGTTGTAGATCTCGAAAAGTTATTGAATTTAGGCTTAAGAATCACTTAATTTCGATTTTTATTCTATTAGTTATGGCCTCTGCAAGTTTCGCAATTCTGCTGCCATATTTCACTCGCGACTTCGGTATTTCATTTTTTTTCTTCCTTTCCTCCTTGTTGTGGTTGTTTTTCTTTTCTTCTTCTCTAAGATTCCATTAAAGTATTAGTTTTTATATTATTTTATTGTTTATTAGCATGTTTATGATTTAAATTATTATTTTATATGGAAAATATATTTCGATTGTCATATATGTAAAAATAATAAATTTCAGATTTATTATTTTCAGTTTTTTATTATGAAAGATATAGTTTTTCGGGTTTTTAATCACTAGAAACTATATATTTAAAGTATAAATATGAGTTTTGGTTAGAATATGATTTTATATGTATTAAATATATTTTCAGAAGATTTATAAATTTTTATAAGTGCTGGAATTTCAGAAAGTATGTATTTTAAGGGTTTTTAAATAATTTTTAATCACTAGAATAGTTGTACTATACTAGGGATTAAAAATAACGAAAGTTTAATACATAAAAAAGATTTTAAAGACGTTTAAAAGGGTTTGGGACGTTTTTAAAGTTGCTGTAAATTTTTAGTTCAAAGTATTTATTTTATTATTTTATTTTCTAGGCGGAGAATTCATAGTAGGAGACTTTTAGAGCGCAAAAGTGGCCTACCGATTCGTTTACACAAGGTACGTACATAGTCTACGTGCTTTATGATTTAGAAACATGCCTTAGGGATGTTTTATTTATTAGTATCATGTATAGGACTATGTTGTTCGTATATATGATTACTGGAATAGTTTTACATGATATTTTGCCTATGTGCTACATGTAAACTAGAAGTATTTATGAGTATGTATGTTTGTATATGGAAGTTTGATGCAAGCAGATAAGTTCAGTTCATGTATTATTAATTCGTGAGTGAATTAATGTAAGTAAGTTGAATCATGTATTACATAGATTCATGAGTTACATAGATTCGTGAGTGAATTAATGTAAGTAAGTTAAAACATAAATTTTTAACATAGATTCAACTTACATTTACTCATGAATCTATGTAACACATGATTCAACTTACTTACATTAATTCACTCACGAATTAATACATGAACTGAACTTATCTGCTTGCATCAAACTTCCATACAAACATACATACTCATAAATACTTCTAGTTTACATGTAGCACATAGGCAAAATATCATGTAAAACAATTCCAGTAATCATATATACGAACAACATAGTCCTATACATGATACTAATAAATAAAACATCCCTAAGGCATGTTTCTAAATCATAAAGCACGTAGACTATGTAGGTACCTTGTGTAAACGAATCGGTAGGCCACTTTTGCGCTCTAAAAGTCTCCTACTATGAATTCTCCGCCTAGAAAATAAAATAATAAAAAAATACTTTGAACTAAAAATTTACAGCAACTTTAAAAAGTCCCAAACCCTTTTAAACGTCTTTAAAATCGTTTTTATGTATTAAACTTTCGTTATTTTTAATCCCTAGTATAGTACAACTATTCTAGTGATTAAAAATCATTTAAAAACCCTTAAAATACATACTTTATGAAATTCCAGCACTTATAAAAATTTATAAATCTTCTGAAAATATATTTAATACATATAAAATCATATTCTAACCAAAACTCATATTTATACTTTAAATATATAGTTTCTAGTGATTAAAAACCCTAAAAACTATATCTTTCATAATAAAAACTAAAAATAATAAATCTGAAATTTATTATTTTACATATATGACAACCGAAATATATTTTCCATATAAAATAATAATTTAAATCATAAACATGCTAATAAATAATAAAATAATATAAAAACTAATACTTTAATGGAATCTTAGAGAAGAAGAAAAGAAAACAACCACAACAAGGAGGAAAGGAAGAAAAAGAATGAAATACCGAAATCGCGAGTGAAATATGGCAGCAGAATTGCGAAACTTGCAGAGGCCATAACTAATAGAATAAGAATCGAAATTAAGTGATTCTTGAGCCTAAATTCAATAACTTTTCGAGATCTACAACTTTCAAGAAGGAAGTTTTGGCTAAAAATAAACGGAACTATGAGAAATCTGGCCAATCAGATTCGGGTGAGAGAAAAAAAAACGAGTGAAGAGAGAAAAGAAAAGTCACGTGGAAAAGGAGAGAGAAATAAAGTGTGCAGGGTAAAATTTGGGTTTTTAGGATATTTAAATAGACTAATCCTTTTGGGCTTAGGAAAAGAGATTTCAATAATTAAAACTTTGATGACAAATAAGATAGGCTTATTAGGACTTTAGTCATCAAATAATCCTTTCCCTTTTTTATTACTTTTGGGCTTTCGATTCCATTAAGCTTTCTTTTCAAATGTGCTTTTAATAATTAAAACTCTTATTAAAACATGCTTAATTAAAATATTACAAATTTTATTAAGCTATGAAAAATATTTTTAGTTGACTTTTAAAATAGTCAACCCTTTTTAAAAGTCAAATCATTTTCCAAACTCATTTGGATTTAAATATAACTACATAAATACTTTAATATATTTATGAAAATTCTTTAAAAATGTGGGGGATTACATCAAGCCGTCTCTCACACTCGACCCGCCCAAAAATATTTGCGAAGGCAACAACATCGAACTGGCCGGCGATCTCTCTCCTCTGTTATCCTCATTCTTCGTCTGTACGTCTCTTTCTTCGTCGCCAATCACGCACACGACCGGTGCTGGTCACTCGCGAAGTCCAGCATTGTCGCTCGACCGCTCACGAAGCCCAGCGCTGTCGCTTGACCGCTCGCGAAGCCCAAAATCACCAGATTTGAGAAGTCTTATGTGAATTTTTCATTTTTTTTGTTTTTTTTTTCTATTGTAGTCAATTTTTATTGGTTCTATTTTCATTTTATTCGTTATTTTGTCTATTGTAGTTAGTTTTTAATTTTTGTTATGTGATCTTAGGTCGTTGGATTTCTCATTTTTTGTATTTTTGTATATGTTGGATTTCTCTTTTTTTGGTATCTATTGTTGATACTCCCTCCATCCCATAATACTTTTTACACTTTCCTTTTTTATTTGTCCCACAATAATTTTTACACTATATTTTGGGATATGACCCACTATTATTTTAATCATTCTACCTTTTAACTATTGGCACACACTCTCTCTCCTCCAAATAAAGTAATACCACTTTTATTACCTATCAACTCTAACCGTGACCCACATTCTCTCTCCTTGAAATAAAATAATATTACTTTTACTAAGTACTAACTTCTATCCGTCTACTTTTTAATAAAATAACAATTGAACAAACAACAACTTATCATCTAAAACTACGTGTCTTGATAAGTGTCAAGAGTACTATGGGACGCAGGGAGTACATGATTTTTGTACTTTTGGATTTCTATTGCAGTTAGTTTCCACTAGTATTTTTTCGATTTTTCAGTCTCATTTTTTGCATCCGTTGATGTTAGAGTTTCTCTTTTTTTGTATATGTTAGATTATTTTGTAGTTTTTATTATCTTTCTATATTTTTACCTCTCGAATTTGATGGCAAAATGCAAAAAATAAATAAATTTACTTGTACCTGGCCTGGAACTATTGCTGCGATTTTGGGCAAAATCTGCAGCAACAAGCTTCAATTTTTTTTATTAAAAACAAAACCTGTTGTCGGGGTTTTGTGTAAGAACCGCAACAATAGGTAATTTACCTATTGTTGCGCCCCTAATTGTTGCGTGGCTAAAACCGCAACAATAGGCCATTTCATGACCGCCACATGAGTGAAAGAAGAAACTATGGAGTTTGGTTGATGACAAACTACACACATTACAATGTGTTTGAAGGTTGTGTTTTACAATGAACAAGGAGAGAAATCTAGAAATAACTCTCCTTAAGCAAGTATATATGAATGTTTTTCAAATTAACCTCATTTCATATGTGACACCTTTTATATATACTAGGGAATATTTACAGAAGTAAACATTAAAATCATGCATCATTTCACATGAAGAGACATGCATCATTTCAAGAAACAAAGTGTCTCGTCACTATGGTGCAGGAGATGCGAAGAGGAGGAGAAGGCACAGGGAGGAGTTGCGCGAGGGGAGGCCGACGAAAGTGAGGGAGGGGGGGAGGCGCGAGGAGGGGGAAGGCCGGCGAGAGTGAGGAAGGGAGGGAGGCGCGAGGGACGGGGAAGGGGAGCGCGTGGAAGGAGGGGGAAGGGAGGCGCGAGGGAGGCGAGGGGAGGGAGGCTGCCGGGAAAGGAAGGGGGTTGGTGGGCTGGTGGTGTTGGTGGTGCCGGGATTGGTGGTGGGCTGGGGTTGTTAAGGGGGGGGGGGTGGGGGCTGGTGGGTTAGGGGAGAAAGAGGTTAGGGTTAGTTAGGTTAGGGTTAATTAGGTTGACTTAGGGCTAATTAGGTTGAATTGGGGCAAACTTGTAAATAAACACTAACGGAGACTAACGTCCGTCAACTTTGGGGGCATTTGGTGAATATTTTTAAAAGTTAGGGGTATCTGGTGAATTTTGAAAAAAGTTGGGGTGTTTGGTGAATAAATTTTTTTGTCAGGGGTATTTGGTGAAAAAACTATATATTTTATTTCCCACTTATTGACCGTACCTTAGAAGGGTCAAAAGTTAATTCCTATTTTGACTAGGTTAAGTACAATTAAGTTAGCTAAACCAACTTATAAAAGAAAAAAAAAAGGAAAAAGAAAAAAAAATTAGAAGGGGAAGCAGTAGAAACCACGACACTTTTTAGTTTCCTTCTAAACTCCATCTTCCTTCCTTTTTCATCCAACCTTCAACTCCATTAAAACTACTAATTTCTTTATCAACCATCATCACTTCAATTGTTGTTCATCTTTCTTCAATAGTTTCTCAGTTTTTGTGGGTATTTTGAAGAGAGAGAATCGGGTTTTATATCTGCAATTTTTGGGTCAAAAATCGGGTCACGGAGACGGGATTTTGGGTCTTTTTACACTCTTCTACTTTCTAATTGCGTTATTAATCAAGTAAGGATCTTTTCCATATTTTAATTTTAGTATGTGTTAATTTTTCTGAATTTGAAGTTTTGTTAGTTTAGGTTTCTTGAGTTAAATTGAATTGGGGGTTTTGATTATGAGTGTCGGGTATAGCTTGATTGAAAGGAATTTTGCTTATTAATAATAAGTTTATCAACAAGAACTATAACTCGTAGGAATTACAGGTCAGATTCGTAATTTGTATTTTTCGTCAGTTTATGGGCGTCTTTAGCCAAAATACCATTTCAAAAAAGTTGTTCGTATCGAAATTTCACCCAAGATAGGCTCAATAAACGTTTCATTTGGACTTCATAGGAGAAAGTTATCCCTATTTTAAGTTTCTGCTGAAATTAAATATAATGCATGTTATCTTCATGTAGTTACTAGTATTTACAGTTTGACTTTTGTTGACCAGTTTGACTTTGGTGTATTTTTTTTGGATTAAATTTAAAGTGAATTGTTTTTAAAGGTAGTCAAGGCTCATTAACTAGGTTATGTCGTTTATGTGTAAACTATGTAAATGTTGTAGTCAAGTGATTTATACCATATTATATTACATTGTAGATCGCAGGTTCGTAGAAGAACCCTTTTTGACTTGAGATTGAGATTTGTTAACTGTGGTTGCTGATAAGGTAAGATTTCTTACTGTGCTTGTACAGATGAGTTCATAAATTATTTTACATTGCTTATAAATTTATTTTAACAACGATATTGTTTTATGAAGTTTATACTTCGAGATGTCACTAGGGGAAAAAAAGGAAGGGCTGTGCAGGAAGGGCTGCGCTTTTCCTCTAGGGGAAAAAAAGGAAGGGCTGCGCTTTTCTACAAGCGCATCCCTACTAAGTGAAGGGCTGAGCTTTTTAAAAAAGCGCAGCCCTTCTGACTTAGTAGGGCTGCGCTAGTAAAAAAAAGCGCAGCCCTTCTGTAATGTAGGGCTGCGCTTTTTTTTACTAGCGCAGCCCTTCGTTTAATTTTTTTTTGAGTGAATTTAGTGCGTGCATGTACAGTATCCAGAGCACTTTCCCTCTTTCTTTCACTTAGAGTAATTATGAGCGAAAAAATTTCGAGTGCACCACCATTTTTTGCGACCTAATTCCAGTGCACCACCACCACCACTGCACATTGGCGACTTTATTCGAGTGCACCACTACCACCACCACCACATTGCGCGACGTAATTCGAGTGCACCACCACTGCTGCCCACCACTACCGCCCACCACAATTTCGAGTACAGTGGGTTTGCACGACCTAACTCGACTGGTCCGCCACCACCTTGTGCGCCACCCACCACATGCAACCCTTCTCTTCTCTTCTCCACCATCACCACTACCCTTCTTTTTTCTTCTCCACCATTTGAGTGGTTAATTAGGTATGAATTAATTTTGTTTTTAAGTTACTTTTGTTTTTCTTAATTGAATTAAATGATTAATGTGCAATGTGGGTTTTGTCAATTGTAGGAAGAAGATGCTAAGGAAGGCAAATAAAGTCCCATGTATCTCTTTTCTCTTTATTGCTCGTCGTTGGTGTTAAGAGGTAACTAGATAGTTTAACATGTAGACAAAGTTGATAATTTATTGATGTATATATGTATTTTTTATAATGTATATTATAATTTATTGATATGAGATTGTATGAAAACGCAATATGATTTAGCTATATATGAAATCTACAAGTTGTTTGAATCATTACCTTCATAGATTAGAGTAGAAGGGCTGCGCTAGTTCAAAAAGCGCAACCCTTTTTGCTTAGAAGGGCTGCGCTTTTTCAACTAGCGCAACCCTTCATAGTAGGAGGGCTCCTGAAGGCTGCAGCCCTTCAAACTTAGAAGGGCTGCGCTTGTTGAAAAAAGCGCAGCCCTTCAAGCTTAGATGGGTTGCGCTTGTTGAAAAAAGCACAGCCCTTCAAGCTTAAGAAGGGCTGTGCTTTTACTAAAAAGCGAAGGGCTGCTGTCAAAAAGCGCAGCCCTACAGGCCATTTTCAGCGCAACCCTTCTTCATTTTTCCACTAGTGTTTATATTATTCTCGATATTTTTATTGAAAGAGTTGAGATATGTTTATGAGATTTATATTGGAAGGAGGAAGTTCCTCTATGATACCAAGTTGAGATTTTGAAAGGAGGAAGATTGATCGGGTGATTCATTTTATCTTTTATTACCCGCATCCGTCACCCGTTTTTATCCGCTCCAATCGATATATGCTACACCCACATGAACCGTCTTTGCATCCTTCCTTCCATCATGCATGACCATATTAGATAGATTAGGTTAATGGGTGAGCTTGTCTTCCAAAAAAATGTTTTTATCTTCTTTAAACATTTATTATTTTCACCAATAAATATTTTAATATGTAAAAAGAATACGAGAAGAATAACATCTTTCTAACAAAAAAATTTACAGTTAATTGAATAAAACTCACCCTTACATAAATCTTGATCGAGGTACAAGTCGATTTTTCCATCACCCACATATACAGAAACCAACATTGTTCGGTTACCCAAAAAAAACCTCATAGATAGTCATTAACACAATCCTAACCCCACTTAAAAAATTCAAAATTTATAACTTTGATAATTTATACTTCATCCGTTACATAATAAGTGAAACACTTATTATTTTACAACATTTCTCTCATCCTTTTGATATTGTAAAGGGTATTTATGACTTTTGGGCTTTTGAAAGTGATGTTTATTAAATCTTGTACCCAAATTTTATGTTCTACATATTATGGAACGAATGAAGTTTATTATAAATTTATAATGCACACAAACACTCACATACCTTACCCCCTAATTTTCCCCTCCCCATCAATATAAGCCCTTAATTTTAAAATGTATAGTTCAGATACAACTCTACCTTATACTACCTCTGATTTTTTAGTTGACTCATTTTCATTTGGTACATATGCCAATATACTATTTTAAACCTTTATACATCTAATTATCAATAAGCAAAAATTACAAAAAGTCGATATTATGAAAATATGAATTTCTACAAATCTAACAAGATACCACATAATTTTATTTTTTTCTTAAATATAAATTGCAAAAGATAATAGAAGTTACATATGTGAATAGTATTAAAAGTCAAAACGGGCATTAAAAAACTAGAGGGGGTATAGTTTTATTAAAATTATAGAGATCTAGACTCTTCCCTCCCTATTTTCCCCTAAGTTTGTTCCCAAAATTCCTTACAGTTAGTCCACCCTCCCTATGATTTTCCTGTTTTATTAAAATTATATTCGATTCTCCTGGACCCCCTTTCTCACTCCTCGCTACTCCTCCATACACACGCTCACATTCAAGAATTGAACTTCAATTTACTGAAACTTTGCACTAATCTACAATTTGGTTTAGGTATGATTTCAATTTTTTCTGCAATTTTCGCAAAATTGGGTTCAATTGAGAAACTCGTTAAACGTTATCAATTATTGGGCCCGACGACCGAGACTCATCTCCCTCCTTCTTGTCTTCTTAATATTGTGTTTTGTATCTTTTATGTTAAATATTGACTTATACTCGTTTTTTTTATTTATTTAGGAACATTAATTTTGTATTTTGTACCATTGATTGTGGTTTGTTTTGGTAGAAAATTGCATAACCATAAAATTGGAAAAATTTAATCTTCTGGATCATTATGTTACACCTTTCAATATGCTTGATGAAATTCCTCAATGTATGTTGGTTTGTTTTGAGGGAGGAAAGGTTTTTTTTATGATTTATTTAGGTTGCTAGTGTAAAATTAATGCTATTCTTACCAAATAAGAAATTCTTAAACTTTTTCCTGATGAAATTATGTTATATGGGTTCTATAGCAGACTACAGTAACCTCTTTTGGGTCTTTTTCATAAGAGTGGTTAAGGCTGTTAGAAAGTTTAAGACTTGGGTATTGGTTTAAACTTACATGTAATTATGTTGTTACTTTCTTGCTAGTCGGTAATAAAGGGTGGTAATGAAAGTGAATTCGTATGTAATTTCGTATAGATAGTCCTTTGCGAATGCTTATTGTAATGTGACATCATTGCCAAGCATGTGTTCACCTTCATGGTTTTGTGTTATCACTGCTATATTGGTAATGATTGATAATGCAAACCTGTGAAAAAAAGATGTATTTGGAGATGGACAAGCATAATCATGGACACTGATATGAATATATGTTTAGCTTCTAAGATGTTTAGCTAAACTGTTCCGGCTGTAATCCCATATGATTTTGTTTTCTGTGGTTAAAGACTCATGTGTCTAGGTGATGGGATCTTTGATTGTGGTGTAACCCTTTTTTTAGCTCTACAAAACTATCTGAATTTCAGCCTCTTAAATATATCAAACTCATCATATTAATTTAAGTTTCTTCAATATTACCCCTATGGCCCGTTTGGTAGTCGTTAATAAATTGCGGTAATGGGAATGAATTTTAAGTGTAATTTTATTAGGGAAGCACCCTTAAAATCTTCATAGTGAGACATTTTTTCTCCATGGGCAAGCAATATAACCCCTAAACTTGTGTTTTTGTCTCCAAGGGGAAGCAATTTTCATTACCACCTACAAGGTGGTATTGGATGGGAATGAAAATTCAAGAGTGGACACTTTAGGATAATTAGCATTACCATGGGAATGGACAATGATATTCTTCACAAATTTACACACAAATTCATTTTCATTACCACCATTTATAACCAACTACCAAACGGGCTGTTAGAGCCCGTTTTGTAGGTGGCACTAAATGGGGGTGATAGCAATGACATCATATATTCATATGTAATCTGTAAGGAATATCACCTATTCATCACCATGATAATGAAATTTCATCCCTAAACATGTGATTTTGATCAAAAATTTCCATTCCCATGCAATATCACCTCTTAATTGGTAGTGGATGATATTGAAAATTTATAAAGAGAAACACAAGTTTGAGGATGGGTTCCCATACCATGGACATTGGCATGCGATTTTTTTTAACTAATTGTACAAAAATTTATTATCATTACTGCCATTTATTATCGTCTACCAAACAGGCCGTTAGTCTCTCTTTTATCCTTATGACTACAATTGAGAACTTTCTTACAAGAGTTCAGCTTCTCGACATAGTGAATAGTATGATTTAGCATGTAAGTGTTGCAGAATGCGTAATCTGAAATCCTGCTTGTGAAGTAGTAGGTTCTTTTCGAAACTAAGGGTAAAGCCATACTACATTATTAAACTATTAATTCCAATAAGTACGTCCTTAGAATGGACGTTATTGATATATTTTGTCATCATGAACTGAAGTGTCTACTTTTGTGAACCTGCTAAGTACTAATATTGTAGGGTGGAGGGTATTTTAGAAATTATCACTTTAGTTTACTTGGGGAATAAGGATTGTTTATTAGGAAAGTAGTATAAATGTAGATTTACATAGAATGTGAAAAGCATGTTGAAAATAGATGAAAATTTGGGTGAGCTTCTAAGAGTTCAATTGGGAGAGACTCAAGCCTCTCGGAAGCTTGAATATCTTTACATTTTGCTATATTTTCTGTTATTAATCAATCAAAGTTCATCTTCTTCCCTTATTTTCTCCATTTTAGCACTCAAATATGTCCAAGCTAAGTTGATTCTTAGCAGAACCTGTCACTTAACTCTTTGGCATCACCTGTTATAATTCCATCGGTTCTGTACTTTGGATTAGTTTAGCCATGCCAGGATTAATTTCCAGCAGGGATTTTCCCACCTCGTGCTGGTACTTACCAATTGGCTAAGTGGTAGAAATTTCCAAAAAACAGAAAGGGGTATACTGTCAGTTGGACATTTGCAGGTACATACAAATGTGACTTTCTGCCTTCCCTATATTGATGTACATGTACTGTTAGTTGGAAATCTTTACTTCTTTGTTAGCTCCAAGGCCTAGTGGCTCATTTGTTTCTAAGAATAATGATTTACTCGAATAGTTTGATATTATCAGTGGACTTGAATGAATATTGCTGAGTATCTGGACTTTTTTCTTCTTTACTAAGTGTGATGCTTTGTAGTAATATCGACCTTATATTATTTCCATTTTGCTTCATTAGCTGTTTGTATTTCCAGTGCTAGTATCTCATGACCATAGAATTGTTTATGTGGCTATGTGGCGGATAACATCTCATGATTTATGTTTTCCTACAAAGGCCAAATATTGAAGGATGTGATTTATTTTCTGGTATTGATAGTTAGATGGCACAAAACAACGGAAGGCAGAATAAAGAAAGTGAAGGTGGGGTGAAAGATTCAAATCGGGCTAATTGGTCCAAAGAAATTCTACACCTATTTTGTGATTTGTGTATAGAATATGCTGAAAAAAACAAGGGAAAACGTGGTGCATTGGTCGCACAAAGAATGCCATGGAAGATACTTGAAGTGGAGTTCCATAAAAGGACAAACTTAGCGTATGACAGAAACAAGCTTAAAAATAAGTGGGATTGGATGAGAAATAAATGGATCCTTTGGAGAACGTTGAAAGGAAATGAAACAGACTTAGGTTGGGATCATGAGAAAGGAACAATAAGCGCTAGTCAAGAGTGGTGGAAGAAAAAGATTGAGGTTAGCTCATTTACCCATACTAATTTCTTACCTTATTGCTAGATAATGAAATAAAATAAAGTTCATTTGAGCTCTTAGAAAACCAATTTGATTTTTTCTAGATTTTTTTATAGGAAAATATGCATTTTAAAGCATTTCAAGATGAAGGGGTTGAACCCGAACTTGACATCAAGATGGAACAACTTTTTGGAGGTTCACTTGCTCAAAGGGTGCACAAGTTCACTCCGGTCACAGATTGTGCGCAACTTGCTCACTGTGGAAAGGAAACAATTTTTACCTCTTCCCCACCTCGTAATGTAACTGTTGACAATGAACCACACGATTTTGATGAAGAAATTAGCGAGAATAATGTTCAAGCCCCCAGCGAGGCTAATATGAAATGGCAAGAAGTTTCGAATGATTGCAGCCCAATTCTTTGCCCCACTCCTTTAAGATGTGCTGAACATGGTATCAGAGGAAGGGAAAGCAAAAGAGTTTCAGAGAATGATGCTTCACAGAATACTAAGAGATGTAAGACTGAATTTGCCATAATGGAGAAACTTGATGCTATTATGAGAGTTGTCATTGAGAGGAACAATAAAGAGATGGAGTCCATGAATCTTGGAGCAAGTACACTTGCTGTTTCTTCTCCTACACTTGTTGAATCTTTAGCAAAGGTAGTGGCCATGCCCGACTTAATCCATGGTAGTCCTGAATTCTGTTTTGCATGCACCTTGATTGAGGATCCCCAAAAGAGGACAATACTTCATGGCATACCAGATGATTACTCGAGACTTCAATGGATAAAGTTCTTGTATGCGAAGCATGGGAATAAATGAAAATCTGAATATAGCTTGACTTGAGGAAGTATGAAATCAGAGTATTGTCTGATTGCAATCAGTGCATCTAAAGTTGTATTACTATCAGATTGTAAATCTGATTTAGGCATTTAGCAGACAGCTTTCTGTAGTGTGGTATTATAATATTATTTAGGTCTTTGCAATATGATGAAATTGCATTGTATAGAGCATGCGACAACTGTTTTTTTTTTTTTTTTTTTTTTTTTTCGGGATGTAATTCTAGTGTAGGAAAACGTCATTTTTTTAAGGTAGGATGGAGGAACTTCACTTGAGGAGGATAAAGGGAATTTCTCACATGAGTCCCAAGAGGTTTGATCCCTACGCTTTGGGGATATGAAATAGGAAGTGATACCATTATCCACCACCTCAACCTCGCGTAGGAAACCGTCGTGTGATGTTATGTTGTTACTTGTAAGTCGTATGCAAACACCTGTGTGCTACATGCAATACTAATATTATTAAGGGAAGTAAATGCAAAGAGTGCTCCTTCATCCCCAATCCCCATCCTCATCCCCGTGATCCCGTCTTATCACTTAAGATGGGTATAAATGCCCCACCATCTAGTATAGCCTGATAAGGCGATGACCCATTTGAACAAATAAATAATGAATTTTGAAGAAAAACTTGGAAAAGAATAAAACTCAGAATATGTGGGGTCACCATCAAAAATATGAAAATTAATCAATTAATATATCAGAATACAAAACTAAAGTTTTATGTTATATAAATCTACATACAAATATTAGCTTCAAATAAGTTTTACATTTGGAAATATTAACATAAATAATCCTAACTTTTACCAATTTTCTCAATATAATATAAACTTTGAATTATTTTAGAATAATTTTAACTTTATGGGATATTTTATCAAAATAATTCGAACTATTAGTTTTCAATATATTATAGACTTAAAATAGATTAGTGTAGACAAAAAAAAAATGATAATTTGGCTTATTTTGAGAAGGTCTCGTCGCATATTGGGATTATTCTGCAATATTTGAATTTGAAATTATTTTGAAAAGATGGGTGAAAATTGAGATTATTCGCTGGATTTTAACCATATTTTTCTTCGAAATTGAAAGTGGAGACCCTCATACAGTCACATCTCCCATTATTTGCATCGATTATATTTGTTATTACCATCCCACCTCTAATCAAACATCCACCCATCTAACTGAGGCAAATGCAAGGAGTATTTCTGGGTTGGTAAATGACGCCCTATAATTTCCTATTAACGCCCTAAATTTTTATACTTTTTTTTTTCTCACTTTATCCCTCTTCCCTCAAGGCATCACTCCCCCTCCCCCTCCCCCTCCCCCTCCCCCTCCCCTTTCTTCTTCCACACCACTACCACCACCACCTTTCATAATGCTCATAAGAGTACTTTTCCACCCTTGAGAATTAAATGGAGGCCCATCACCACCACCATCTTCTTTGTTTCTCCTTCCAATCACCACCATCTTCTTTGTTTCTCCTTCCAATCACCACCATCTTCACTCCCATCACAACCACCATCTTTAACAATGGTTGCCCACCATCACCATCTTCACTCCCATCACCATCCTTTTTCTCCTCCTCTCCTCAGTTTTTTTATTTAAAAAAAATTCAAAAAAAAGGAGGCATCCATGAAAAGCGCTCCATCACAGGGTGATGCACCTGTCATGGACGCCTCTCCATATTTTTTTAAAAAAAATTCAAAATAAAGGAGGTGTCTACCATGGATTCCCTACCACCAGTGAAAGCGTCTATGGCAGGCGCTCTACCACAGGGTGAGGTGCCTGTCATAAACGCCTCCGCCGGCGTCCATGATGGACCCCTCCCATGTTTTTTTTTATAAATAAATTAAAAGTGTCCTTCCCAACCCAACCATGTAAAAGAAGAAGGAAGCTGAGCAATCTACTGCACTTATGGCTAAACAGTAGGTGAATGTTCTAGTTCTTTGGGTTTTTACTTTTAGTCTGCTCTGTATACATGTTTAATTTTTTTTTGGTGGTGGACGCTAGTGGTGGTGTGGAAGCAGGGGAAGGGGAAGGGGAAGGGGAAGGGGAGGAAGTGGCCCGTGGTGGCGGTGGTGTTGGTGGCGGCGGCTCCAGTGTTGGTGGTGGTAGGAAAAGAGGAAGGGGAAAGAGAAGAAAAGGGAAGAAGGGAGAAAGAAATGGAGGTATAAATATACAGCATAAAAATATTGTATTTAGAGCATTAGTAGAAAATATTAGGGCGTCAAATAGCAAATCCCGAGTATTTCGAGAGAACCCACCCAAGTGACATCCTTACACGCAATGGAGTTCCTAATAGGGTAGAGATAACAATGAATTTTAGGAGTTGGTGGTTTGAGTGTTAGGTTATGCCTTCATTATGTAATATACATGCACAATTCGGACTAATGCAACCAAGCAAAACTTGTTCTAAATGTAAGGTTTATAACTCATAACTTTACTACTGAAAGGAAATTTATTACTCCTTCTATTCTTTATTATTGTTTCTACTTTGACTTGTACAGTCTCCAAGAATGAACTTTGACCATAATTTATGTAAGATCATAACTTTTAGTGAAGTCACAAGTTCGAATCCCCCTCCCCCTTCTTTATACTTTGTATTGCCTTCGCAGCTCATATAGATTAAAAAAAAAATAACTTTTAGTGAAAAACAATAGTTATGGACATTTTTCAGCCACCGATACCATTTGCCTTTGCTACTCACAGGGTAATTCTCACTTTATAAACAGAACAATCATGACAGAAATTTTACATACACAGTTTTTCTCATCTCATTTTGTTCATTTAACTATGGTGAGACCCCTCATTTCAATATACAATCGATGTGATTTAATATACACTTAAAGTTGTTGATATACATTCGAAAGCGAATAGTGACATCCAAATTAAGTTTATCTCAGTGATAAACTCACTAGCCCTCCTGCTTATATATACAGAAGGGTGTGCGTATAAATGTAGGAGGGAAGTTTTTAAAGGTTGACAGAAGGTAAAGGATACCCAGAAAATAAACTGAATTCTGCATGAAACTATACAATCTTTTTTGGGTTCACCTTCAAGAATGTTTAGAAGCCAAACGAGATTTCCACTCTTGTATGGCTGTAATCAAGGTCATGTTGGGAGTCAGATTAAAATGAGTCATTCTTTGCTTTGTCACTGGTGATACGTCGTATCGTTCGAGCCATGCTTCTATTGCTCTACGCTCGTATGTAAAACCATCTGCTGCTACATGTGGATCATCCATAACTTCCTGCAACATATCTTAAAGGCTCAGTGGTAATCTAATATATGGTTGTTCTCATTGCTACAATGTTTACAAGAGCTTGAAAATGTTTCTCTTTCAGGTAGATCGTTGGCACAGCTAGTTTCTGTTTTGTTCATACTTACTATATCTTTAGATCCTATTTCTCCTCAGCTTATGAAGCAGATTTCAGTAAAAAAACAGAAGTGAAGTTCAATTGTGATCCCTAAAAATTGTTTTAATTAATGATTACATAGGACAAAAACACTAATGAATCAGCAAAACAGTGTTTTAAGTCATGTTCTCTTCTACTTTAAAAAGGTTATATTCTGTAAATTCGGTATTTAATCTCTAAAAATCATTTCTAATCATTGTTTATCAATTATCAGTTTCAATCAGTTTCAATCAGTTCAGCTTAATAATATTCGGGATAAGAGAACAACGCCTTAAATCAGTTTAATTGAAAAATATTTGATGCAATCAACTAATAGCAAACAGTTTCCTCTTGTCAATAGCAGATGAATAGTGAGAATGAAACTCACATGTAGGATAGGGCAGAAGTAGTGGCTAGGTGCAAAGATGCTGTTACGTTCGACTTTCATACTAGCATCTGCAACATCAGCAAGTTTTTTCAGAACTGGAAGAACTCCTGTTTCAAGGTCTGGTCTATCTCTGCATCTGAGCTTACAGCAGTCTAATGCAAGCTTAGTTAACTCCTCTACTTCAGCAAGTGGCCAATCTTTGATTGAATCATCTAATATATACGGCAATGAACCACTGGCAATCGCGTTCTCCATGACCAGTAAAAGGCCGTTTGGACGACGAGCTGTTAATAACTGTAATAGTATAATACCAAAAGAATACAAATCTGATTTTGGTCTGACAGTACCAGTTCTTTGATATTCTGGGTCTATATAGTATAAAGTTCCAGCAAGCAAGGAGTTTCCGAACATGGTAACTGAATCTGGAATGTTATCTGATACGAGCTTGGCTAACCCAACATCACTGATTTTGGTTACATAATTTCTTCCTAACAAAATATTCCCAGGTTTAAGATCACGATGCACAATTGGTTCAGGTTTTCTGCGATGTAAGAATGCAAGACCACAAGCAACTTCAAAGGCTATGCGGAACCTAGCAAACCAAGGAAGAGGTGCTCTTCCATGATGGCGGAAAATATGTTCTTCTAAGCTTCCATTTTCCATGTACTCATATACAAGACAACCCATTTCAGAACATACCCCAAGTAGTAACACGATATTTGGATGGCATAATTGGCTCAAGATTCTAATCTGCAGAAGATAAATGGACAGCAGAGGATATAGTTAATTCAGAAGATTAGTGTTTTGCAGGGGGTAGGTCAATAACAAATTCTTTATGTAAAATCAATTGAAATTTCGAAGGATGATAAGAGTTGAAAATGAAATTGTTTTTTTAGAAGATACATCCTCGGTTTCTTTTTATTAACTGCAACACTTTGACTTTACACTATTCATATGCTAACTTGACTCAATTATTATAGTATGCAAGTCGCAAGATAATGTTGGATTCATCTCAAAGTATATTTTCGATATGTCAACTCTCTATATTCCCAAGTTCATAGAGCATGAAGTCGAAATATTGGACCTCAGCAACTCATGGAATAGGAGAATAGTTGAACCACTGACAAGCGTAAGTAAGGTTTCATAATTAAACCGATAGGCAATAATTTTCTAAGATTGTAAGGTGGTTACTTTCCCTTCTTGTCCAATATAGGATAACTCATATGTGCATAACAGAGATACGGCATGAGGCTCAACTAATGTGGAGGCGTACCTCTCTAAGAAACTCCTCCTTTTTGTCAGTTGCATCATGCTCAAGCACCTTTATTGCAACGGGCGTATGATCAAGCGTACCTCTATAAACTTTACCGTAGCCACCTTCACCAATAATCTTTTTCTCGGAAAGGTTATCTGTAGCCACTTTAACCTCATCTGGGGTGTACCTTCTAATTCTCCTTTCATTTGAGATGAGTGCATCAACAATTTTTTGTCTCTCCTTGAACTCTTTTAAAGCATTAAGTTCTGCTATCTGTCTTTCATAGGATTCTTTAGCAAGTAAATTTTTAGCTACTTGGGCATCTTTGGCAGCTTGCAGATGCTTTAATTTCTCTTGCTCTGCAATTTTTCGTAGAGTTTCTTCACGTTCTGTAGCAGCATTTACCTTCTCAGCTTCTACAACGCATTCTGAAGATAGAATCCGCACCTACAATTTTCAACACATAATCAATCAATCTCCTCTGATATACTCAATACCAAGACTCCTTCCTTTTACTCTTGCAGCATAGCTTATGACTACATGCCTCTTTACATATTGACATGATGGAGAATTTAACTATGCAGTTGTACTATTAAAATTCAAAGTCATACCTTCTTTTGAGCATAGACTAGATCTTCACAAGCTCGATTATACAAAGCAAGGGTAGTTTGCAACTCTAGGCGCAGTAGTTCTACATCATTCTGCAAGTCGAACTGCTAACAAAAGAACAGTTGCAAACTTATAAGAAGGAAAGAACTTGATCCAATTTTGATATTATACACCATCTATCATGCTTCTGTTGACGCATAAATAACCAATTCACTCAAATCATTAACAAGTCAAAAACACATAATATCTATAGATTTCCACTATATGTGATGAGTAATTATAGTGAAACATACTACAGATACAGGCTCGTAGTGGTGCAGAACAACCTTAAGAGAGGATGGAGGAAGGTTACACAGTTGTACGAATGAAGAAACTACTAGAAGAGGATATGTATAGTTGTTGTGACTTTTGTTGTCAAGCAACTGATACATGGCTATCAGCCAAGCCAGGACTTCTAGGTTGAGGTATGATTCCTAATTCATACGAAAGGTGCTGTAGATTGAAACTTAACTGATGTGATGAGGATGGTCAAATGGCTTTAGTTAGGAATGAAATGAGATTTTTTTTACACAGTATTTGTATTTAAAATGATGCATGGTTGATGATGAATAGGTTCAACATACCTAGATCTACATGCAATTCTCTGAAGTTTTTCTGCGAGAGTAAACAAACAAGTATACATGATTTCAAGACCTATGTACAGTACTCCATAACTACACAAGGTGTAGAAAATTTTGAAAAAAAATACTGTTTTATGTTTTACTGTGATTTCTTTTCAACCATAAACTACCTCTATGTGTTGAAACTTGCTCTAACATGCTTGATTGTCAAAGTATTATTATTGAGAAAGAAAATATTTGATAAATTGGTGTAAATTATAGTCTGAAAAATTGCAAAAAGCCAAAGATGACATTCAGTTTGACATAGAAGACTCCGCATCAAGTAAGAAGTTTAGAAAGTCATCTAGGGAACAAAAGACTTTATAAGAACTCTAAGAAGAAACAACAATAACACACCTGCTCATAGGACACTTGAGTCTCAGTTATGGACGCTTGGCCGAATGAAGAAAGATCAGTGTAGGTAGAAGCCATAGAACTATGACTCGCATTGCTTTTAGCATTATAATCATCATTGTTAGACCCTTCCTGTGTATCTGCTGATGAATTTGATAGATTCAAATGATCTGAAATCGGTGAAACTCCAGTACTTGGTTCAATTGAAGAAGAAGAGTGCACGGGTGTCTGGCCTGTTGTCACTACTATAGGCAGCTTATCACTATCAGTTTCTGTTGACGAGGTCTCTCTATCAGTTAAGATCACTGACAGAGGATTAAAAATCAATTATATTATCCAATCAACATAATGAAGCAAAAGCAAACAGTCACAAGTAACAGGATTCTAGACATACTGTTTGAGATCATCGAACTAGCGAGCTTTGTCTTTACTCTTCGTTTAGATACAATGAATATGTCACAAGTATCAGGTGCAGCTTTTAACACGAACTGTGGTACTCCATGACCTTTGATCTTCCTGGTAATTGAAATGCTTAAAAGTTAGCTCAAAGAACATGCAAGTGAACCAAGTTACATGAATTCATAGCTCATGATTAGGAAGTTCTAAGATGTCAAAGGACCAACTCAACCAAAAGCTTAAGCTGATGATTGGAGTCCCACGAATAGTTTAATACTCTATCATAAGACCACATTTACCTCCAAAAGCGGTTCAATGATTCAGAACCCAGAATTAAGCTTCTGACATTCGACTTTCTTATATAATCTACAAGTCCAGCAGCAATATTATCATATTCAAGCAGCAAGGTCTCGAACATCAACTGAAAGATAAGAGATAGTTTACATTACATATTAACAAAAACGAAAAAAACATGAGCTTATACTGAGTTGAAATGATATGACAAAAAGAATAGAGGTAAAGAGGGAGATTCAAGAGTACTACTAGTATTACCTCCCCTGGTCTATAAAGTCTTTTATACTGTAGGAAGAGAGCTTGAGTTTTCTCTCTAACATCCTCCATATACTTTGCCACAACTTTTTTGTCTAATTCTGTGATGGGGATACTATTACCAGCTGAAACATAATATAAATAGTGAGCATCATGCAAAATTAATTCATTTTTTTGGCAAATCAAATTATATTTCATTCCAAAAAAAACAGAACAAACAATACAACCTTAAAGATATGATGCTCAAAACAAAAGTTGCATCAACCATAATGTATTTATATATAATTTTGTGAATAAATAAACTCTCATGCCAATACTTAGGTTATGAAACTTCATCTCCAAACATGTATTTTCCTTCCCAAATTCCCCTTAGCACTTCCACTCTTACTTTGAAAAACCCTTGAACTTCTAAATATTGCAGGCCTTTTTATAGAGTTATGTATGCCTCTCCTGTGAACTCAACATGTGGTACTACATCAAGATCATTTGTAAATACTATCTTAAAAAAAAATTAACATACTCATGTCATGAGTAATTGTACTGATAAGTTTGGACATACTTCTTTGTAGTTTTTTTTTATCTTTCTTACTTTAACCGTGTATGTTTGCCAATTGCATTTATCGGACCTTAAGTATCTTTCATTACATATTAGTAAAAATTATAATGATTGGATACTAATAAAGTACTTAGTGGAACGAATCAAACGAAACCTCACATGACTATCTTTTTCCTTATATATTGAGAAAAAAGTATAAGATTCTCTCTAATTGTGACCATTGTCATGATTCCAAATGAGAAATATAAAAGAATACGGAGAGAGTACATATTAAAAGCAAGTAGTGGTAGATTTTTGGTATACAAGAAATTATGTAGGCAATAGAAATTCCCATGATTTCTTGATTTGGGTATTGGTTGACAAGTAGTGGGGAAAATGAGGGAATTGAAAATTTCTAGGAAGTTGAGATTCTCACAAAACGTGGAAATTTATTCACCCACTCCCTTTAGTCATTCAAATGATAAGTATAAATTCCTTGATGTCAACCAAACATATTAGTCTATTTTCAAGGAATTATATAAGGGAAATAACTTCAACTTTCCATGGAAATTAAATTCCTATGTATACCGATTCATAAAAATGGGTCATATCACATGGGAATTATGGGATATAAAGAGAGAGTGTGACATATCGTAAGTCAATTTTATGATATGCGCACATCACATGTGTTGAGTAGGTTAAGTGAGGTAAGATTTTCACGTAAGGTAACTGAAATATTGTATAAGAAAATTATTTGAGGATGGAAATAGACAAATACTCCTTTCCTATTATAGTTCTTGTTTCATTTTGGGCACGGGAATTAAGAAAAAAAAACTAGTTATTAGGCCCGGGCAATGCCCCGGGTAAGAAAAAATTTCATTTATTAATATAATAACACTAAATACAACTTAGCCTAGTGGTTAGAATTTTATTATATGTACTTGAGGTCTCGAGATCAAACCTTATACTACGCAATTTCTTAATTTTTTTATTGTACATGGATTACATGAACTAAAACTCCCGATGGAGAGCGACACGTGGCACAGTTTCTTGTTTTCGCACGCCTTTTAATATATTTGTATAGATGATTATTATGTACATGTATTAGGAGTTGTGTTTTTTGAAATTATTGTCATAAAAAAAATGAAGAAAAAAACACATTAAAAGGTGGGCATGTGAAAAGAGGAGAGAGAAAGTTAAAAAATGTGTTTTTTTATACCGACTAATAAGGTTGAAAGAACATTAAATGGAGTCAAAAATCCATGTGAAAAAGTATAGAGAGAGTAAAAAGTAATATTCAGAAATGGAAATAACGGAAATGGGGAACAATATTTTGGGACACCTAAAATAAATATGGGAACTATAAAATAGGATAGAAGAAGTAGTATAATTGTCGTATATGTACAACTGTCTAGTCACTCATCAAAAACTAGCCAAGGAAGAGAATGTCAAGGATTAGAAACAGTCAATAAAACTAAGAATTTTGGGTTTTTCTCATCAAAATCTCATATGATAAAAGAATCGAGAATAAAAAAAATGTTTAGCTGACATTTCGAACGAATTATTGTTGGAACATAAATTAATTTAGGATCACATTGACGCGCAAAAAACCCATTTTTTCTAATTTAGTTCATTATTATCTCTCAATCCCCTCCATATATTCTTCATTATTCCAATATATATGATCAAGCCTTGTATATCCAAATTTCTTTTTAATGAATATACTTCGTATAGTAATTCTGAGAAGTATGACTAGACCCTTAGAAAAATAATATGCCCAATTATATGTTGTTACTTTTTTTGCAGGATCTAAACACCCCACCAAAAAAAGCTATATAAAGAATTAAAGATGAGTAGATATAAATTATAAGATGATGATGTTTCATTACATAATAAAAAAAGGGCACAAAATTCCTTAAAAGAAAAAGAAAAGGGCACAAAAAAAGAGGGAATAAGAGAGGGGAATTACATGGGGTAGGAATGTGGGTGATGATGGGCATGACATGAACTAAGACAAAGTGATCAGCTTGTGGTAACAAATTTTCAACAGCCCATTTCACGGCACGTTTGCTTCCGTTGCCGCGGCTGTTCCCGCCTATATTCACCGCCACCGCAACGATGGTCATCGCCGCCTTGCTAGCTCGTCTCGTACTGCAGGCGGACGGCTGTGTATGGCCGGCTTGCTATCTCTCAGGTGAGGTGATCCTGCAAGAGCTCACTATGCCAACTTTGCCAAATGCAATGAACAACTTTTATTTTGAGAGGAAAAAAGCGAAGAGAGGAGCACGTAATATTGCAATAAGAGTAGTTTGACTTTTAGGAATTGACATATATGCGAAAACATAAAATCTTATATAAGGCTGATTTTTTTAATAAGTTAGCAGGATAATGTTGTATTGTGTGTTATAACATATAGGATTGAGTTTTAACGAGAATTTTTTTTATGCTGAGAACCGTGATTTACAATAATTTATTGTAAGATATTATAAAATATAATTCTTATGGATGTTTGTTCTAAAATGAATAAAAGTTTCTTAAGATGAGCAAAAAATTATAAAATGAGCAAAAAAGCATAAAATGTACAAAATATTGTAAAATGAGCAAAAAGTATAATGAGCAAAAAGTATATGGTGTTTTTTAACTAGAATAATACAAAGTTTTGGTCGTTTTTTTGCAATAATATTTTTGATTATTATGTAATATAAAAAACTTTATATCAAAATTACTAGAGTAGGTCAATGTGACTTGTAACCTATAAAACAAGTTAACTCTTTTTAAAAGAAAACCAAAATCTTTGTCTCTCTCCTCCCCCTCCCCCAACCAGTTGGACCACCCTTAACTCACCGGCCCCTCCCACCAAGAAACCACCCTACCCCACGACCACCATATATAACAGGCAACCCCGAATACCAAAGCCACCCCCAATCACCTAAAAATCACCCGTAACCCCACCCTAATCCCGAAGCCACCCAAACCACCCTAACCAATACCTCATGACCCTATCAATCGCCACTCTTCTTCACTGCCACCAGCATCCTGATCCCACCAGCCCCTCCCACCAAGAAACCACCCCTCACCTTATGACCACCATAACATGCAACTCCTTCCTCACCACCAATACCCCACCCCACGAATTTGTTGCCTCCCACAAATTCTAACCTTCAGTAATCTCCATCTCCTCTTTCTCTCTCCTTCCTCTCCCCCAACCACACGAAACCGCGAAAGTATCACTCATGCTCAACTAATTAGGCCAAGGGTTTTCGACATTCGAAAATGCGATGGCGGAAGGGAGAATGACTGAGAGGAAGAGAGTCTGCAGCTACCGGGGAAGTGGTTTCGGAAGGGGAGGGGTTGGGGAAGTGGTTATGGGCTAGGGGAGATACTGGGGAAGTGGTTTTGGGATGGGCGGACGGACTGGGGAAATGGTTCGTGGTTGATGAGGGGCTGGAGAGCAGGAGGAAGAGAGAGCAACAATTGAGGGAGGGGCTGGAGAGCAGGAGGAAGAGAGAGCAACAATTGAGGGAGGGTCTGGTTATGGGAGGGGTGAGGAAAAAGAGTGGAGGGGACCAACAAAAGAAAGAAAAAAGGAAAATGTTGGTTTTTTGGTTTTTCAAATTGAAATAAAAATTTAAAAATCAACCAATACAATATGACACGTGCATGTCATAGTAACCTGCTACAACAAGTTAACAATCGTTATTGACCTATAATGGAAAATTTTTTAAAAAAAGTTTGACATATTACATAATAATCAAAAGTTTGTATTATTGTGAGCGACGGCTAAAAATTTGTATTATTATAGTTTAAAAAATCCTATATATGTGTGTGTAAAATCTTAAAAAGTGATTTCTTGTTTTATGTTGAAAATTTCTAAACAAACACGATCATTAAAAGTTTGATTAATTTTAACTCCATCATATAACTACTATCATACTTCAAATTACTAAATTTCTAAATCAAAAGATCGAAACTAAAACTATGACATGAGTGATAACGTAAGTGCTTCGAAATTTTTATTTTAATTGTGAAAGGGAATAGCTTCGATCAGGATTCTATCTGATTTCATGATTCACTTGCCCATCTTTGGATCCAAACTCTAGTAAAAAAAAATTATATTTGCCCTTAAGGAATTTAGTTAATTGTCAATTAGGTATTTAGGTAATATCCAATTTACTTGATTTTCTAACTAATATATATGAAAGTTCTTATACATTCAAACAAAAAACCAATATCAATTTTCAAATTAATTTAATCGATAAATAGAGTGTTATTATTTATGAGGTCGTACAATTAGCAATTAGGAGGGAACCGAAGTATAAATTTAGATAGGATCCTTATCTAGTTATCTCATATGAACTTTCTAGTGAAATAGTAATACCATGTAAGTAGTGAAACCTCTCATATTTTAGAATTTTGTTAAAGAGGTAAACTGAAGGGTTCTATCTAGCCGAAATATCTCGTAGGTCAACCCAACTCCGATGAGTATGTTAAATCCCCTCCCATAATGTCTCCAGTAAGAATTGAACTTCCAAAAAAACGCAATCCTTTGTGCTAGAACAAGTTTGACTTGGTTCTCAAATCTTTGCAAAAAGCTGCTTGCAAGTAAGTGCATTGCTAAAAGTAGCAACATACCAACCACTATACATACAATTTACAAAGTAACCAGGAGAGTGAAAGCCAGATCATTAAAAAAAACAAGAATGAAGAGAAGGCAAAAATAATGATACAGAGATAGAGATGGCAATGGGTAGGATCTGGACAGGGTCCTCTAGGATCCAGATCCGGATCCGTTTTTTAGGCAAAGATTCATATCCTACCCGGATCGGCTGGGTAATAAGAATGAGGATCCAGATCCATATCCGTATGGATCCTACGAATCCGGGTCCTAAATGGATCCAAAACGGATCCTTGCTTATTGTCTTCAAACTATCCTAATTTTCACAATAATTAAAGATTTTAAACAATAAAGTCATCTAATATAAACCAAAAAATACATTTTATTTTTGAAAAATAACCATTGTAATTACTTATAATTATTCAAGTATCAAAATGTAGATTAGTTATCAACCCAATTTTCGAACTTAACTATCCAGTGAATTCGCACAAAAATCGCACATTAATTGGAACAAATCCAAAATTCAAGCGAAAATCCGTTTTACATGTAATAACTAATTTTATCAAAATATAATATTAAATTATAATAATATTATAAAAACGGGTAAACGGATCTGGATCTGCGTAATTATTTAGGACCCGGTTCAGATCCATATTTTTCAAGGAGGATCCAGATCCTACCCGGATCCATAGGGTCCAAAATTTGAGGATCCAGATCCGTCAAAAATGGATCTGGATCCACGGATCCGGGTAGGGTCCATTACCCACTGCCATCTCTATACAGAGATGACCGTCAGATGAATGTCAAAAATGAGAAAGAAAAAGGAAAAATTGACAAAAATAAGCCAACCTTTACCCGGTCTTCCACATTTAAGCCAACCATTTGATAATCCAGAGTTAATACAACCTTTATATCATTTAAACCAATATTAGGACAGGGGACTCTTGTTACCTGCTAACACAGGTTGCAGCAGGTTTATTGTAATTATTTTTTTTTTCCTTTTTTTCATATGATTAATTAACACCACTAACCCAACCTCACCACTTACCACCATTAACCCAACCCCACCACCAACCACCGCCAACCATATAACCCAGCCCCACCACCACTAACCTAGCCCCACCACCATTGAACCTAACCCCACTACCACCAACCCAGTCGCACCACCACTATTAACCCAACCCCATCATCACCACCACAAACCAGCCCCACCAGCACCAAACTCAGCCCCACCACCCTGTCAATTCAGTCCCACCACCATTGTCAACCATCCCAAAACCACCCTAAACCCTAAAACCCCCACCCGGAAACCATCCAAACCCCAGCCCAAAACCACCAAAACCCAACACAAACCCAAATCTGGAATCCACCATAACCTCCCAAACCCCTAGCCCGAAACCACCATTTTCCACCCACTGCACCAAGCCAAAATTACAAAGGAGAAGTCAGTGATGATGGTGGTTGAGGTAGAAGAGAGAGAATAAATTGATGGCAGTGGTTGGTGGTGGTGTCGGTGAATGAAGTGGGAGGAGAAGAGACAAAGAGGGAGGAGATTAAGAAGTGGTGGTGATGTCGAATGAAGTGGGAGGAGGAGAGAGAGAGAGGGGGAGGAGATTAATTAAAGAAAAAAGGAAAAAAATAAAAATATTTGTCACCGGTTACGAACAAGTTACAGGTAATCTGACCTAAATTTGGCTTAAATGATGCAAAGGTTGTATTATCTCTGGATTTTCAAAAGGTTGACTTAAATGTGGAAGACCGGGTAAAGGTTGGCTTAATTTTGTCAATTTTTCCAAAGAAAAAAGGTGATATAATTCAAAAAAAAAAAAAAAAAATCTGACAAACACGCAAGACACAACAAAAAATCAGGGACAAACGAAAGACGAATTCCTGAGATTCAAAAAATGTGGAATCTAATCAAGAGGTAGATTTTATGGTAGTATTTGACAAAAATATAAATTAAGGTACAACAGTAGTTTATAAAAGAGTTCAAAGTTAAAGTATTAATTGACAAAAATAAAATTAGCAGCTCATCAAAATATACATTATTAAGGTACTTTTTTATATAAAAATTCATAATATAATGTTACATGAAGTATATATATGTAATTATTAAACATATATATAAGCTTTTATGACGAGACACTATAAAACTGTTGTAAACAAGTTCTAACATGTATATTATCTCCTTTTTTGACGATATATTATTGCTATTTTACTTTCACAACTTTCAAATTATAATTCTTTTTTTAAAGGTAGATGAAGTCCCTTAATTGGAGTTCCCTTCTTACAGGGGTGAGACTCAATCCCTAAATATTTGAAATCGGGTAATGTCAATACCACTAAACTATCACCTGCTACTCTCTAAGTATAGTTCTTAAGTCTAACGAATTATTCACTTGAAATATAATATTGAATTCAGTGTATTATTTTATCCATTAATATGTATAATAACATTCGAGAATGTATCAAGGACTTTAAAGTCAAGGTGTTCTAAGAGAGATACAAGAGAAAGGTTAATAAATGGGTTACACCTAATTAAATCTCCTTTTAGAGGCTAAAGATTATTTAATAATGAAAAATTTGATAAAAACTAACGCTGATTATCTTCTCCTATATATTTTTTGAGGGGATATCTTCTCCTATATTCACCTTTTGTAAAATAGCTTTTTACATTAATATATTACTTATGGGATAAAAATAACCATTTTTTAAGTTTCTTTTGGTTCTCTCCCCCTCTCCCCTGATAAGTTCTACAAACAACGTCCATAATAGTTATTATAAAGCAATAAACATTCTCTAAAAAATCATTAAAAAAAAAAGAAGCCAATAAACATGAATGAAAAGGTGGGTCCAAGAATATATTTTACACTACGTCAAATAGCGCTTGTGATGCTATTTTGGCTGCATAGAATCAAAAATCGAGAATGCAAGAATATGCCGCGGAGACTATCCGCGACAGCGACCATCTCTTTTAATACTACACACAAGTTTACAGAGTTAAGTACACAATTAGGTACTAAATTTTGTTTTTTGTTTCAATTTGTACACTCAACTTTTAAAAGTTTTAACTAGTTATAGGCTCGGGTTATACCCGCATAAGAAAAAAAAATTCTTTTATTAATTAATACTTTATGATAATAACACTAAATACAACTTAGCCTAGTGGTTACAACTTTAGCATATGTACTTGAGGTTTTCACGTGGCACAGTTTCTTGTTTTCGCATGCCTTTTAATATATTTGTATAGATTTGATTATTCAAAACTAACATCTGTTCGTTTGGACTGAACTTTGATAACTTACCATTATCAACATCCAAAAAAAGGAAAAAGGTGACATGACAAACTTTTTTCTCTCTCTAATTCATCTCCCCTCTATTATCTCTCTTTCCCTACTCAAACTCAGTTGCCATTTCTTCTTTTTTGTTTGTTTCTAAAATGTCATCTTATATTTCTTCAATCTCTGAATTTCTGTGTGTAGATATCAATCTCTAAATTTTTGGGTTTGAAACTCAAGACTTACACTTCAGGTTTGGGCAATTTTAATTTTACAGTTTGTGTACCCTACAAGAGTTAGTATCAAACAATGAATGAAGTCATATCCCATAGCAAGAAAGGATCTTTAATGAAAAAACATTGTCAAAAGGAGATGGGCAATTGAAAAATTAAAATTAAAATCAAACCGTGAACAAAAGGATCTTTGACTAATCTTCTCACTTTCTCTCTCTTCTTCAAATTCATTTTGAATGTTTTCTCTTTGACTCAAATCACAAGAAATCAAATTCAGAATTTCTTATTTTTACTGTATTTGTATAATGGAATTGAGCTTTCTATCAATATCATCATCATTATCACCTTTTTCTTTTTCTTTTGTATCGTCATCTTCTTCTTAATCTTTGTTTGTTGTTGCTGATTGTTTTCATGAATTTTCGCATTCTTCTTCTTGTGACAATTGTAACATTTTGTTTGATTCTCTCTCTTTCTTCGGAACTTTTTTCAGAAAATTCGCCGAAATCGCATGATTCTCTTTTTTTTCTATAAATTGATTACTGAAATTTGACTCGATTTTTACGCTAATTTTCATTGTAAATTGGAGAATCTTTGTTTTGTACTAGTTATATAATTCATGATTATGTCTGCTTCTTTGTCGTTGTTTACTCTACCATACTCTACCAAAAGTGGGCAGAAGATGCTCATATGTTGCATCTACTTCCATTGCGGCGATTTCTTCAAGGAAATGTTCCAGTGATTTGATTTTTAGGTAATCACTTGAAAATCTCTCTTTTTTTTAGTTAACAAGCAAATTTTTTGTTCTTTTTTTTTGTTAATTTAACTTAATTTCCGCTGTTTACTTTGGAATTTAGATTTGCTGATGTATATGTTACTATGTTCAATTTGATGCTTATGTGTTCTCAAATTTCCATAAAAGTTATTTAAAAATTATAAAATTAAGCAATGTAATTTAAGCCACGTCACCTTTTTCCTTTTTTTGGGTGCTGATAACGATAAGTTATCAAAGTTCAGTATCAAACTAACAGATGATAGTTTTGAGTATCCAAACTGGAACTTTTTAAAGTTCAGTACCCAAACTGAAATAAAAGGCAAAGTTCAGTACCCTATTGTGTACTTAACACCAAGTTTACACAGATAAACCAACTCATCGTGTCTATTTTTCAAAAAAAGAAATTATTTAGAAAAATTTAATATTAAAAATCACTCACAACTTTTTTTAGTTTTTTACATTAGCGAACTAATAAATCTAAATTCATTTAGCTATTAATCTTTCACATTTTAAGTGTCATCATAACTATAGTATGGATAAGTATATAATGAAGAATAAGTTTTAAAATTAACGCACGCATAATGGGCATATAAGATTAGTTTAAGCCAACATTGGTGTGGTCTTTCCATTTTAAGTCTATCTTTTGATTATTTCTATACAAGTTCACTTTGTAACTTGGTTAACTTTAATTAGGCTAGATTACCATTTAATTAGGTGCAAGTTTCACTTCTATAGAGTTCTACTAAACCCATAGACCCGCCCAAAACTAAATACCCACCCCAAGAAAACACCCAAATTACAAAACCCACCCCAAAACCTCACCAACCAAAAGTATTCTCTCTCTCCTCCTTTTATTTCATCACTTCATCTTCTCCATTCTCTCTCACCCCACCACCATCGCCACCTCCTTAACCTCTCTCCTACCCAGACTCACCAACATAACTTCTACTTTTCCTCTTACTTTCCTCTCTCCTTCCTGTTTTACCACTCGCTCTTAATCCCCTATTCACTCCACTCCCCGTCTCCGCCTCCCACAACCCAAATGTGCCCCCTGCCCCCATCTCGCCCACTGTAACAACGACCATTACCACTATTACAACCACCACCATCATGACCACCACAATACATCCACCACCACCTCAGCAAAGACGACGACAACAACAAGTAGGGATAAAGATTTCAAGGGTGGTCAGTATATTGGGAATGAATTTTTCTACAAAAAACGTAAAGAAAAGGCAGTTCAATCTAGAGATGATATATTGTATAGTGTATTTGCATTTGATAGCTCAGATTCTGATATAAATGATGACCCCTTTTCTGGGAAAAAGAAGAAGATGAGAAAAAGGGGAAGTTATTATGAAGGTTGATTACTCGAAACCCTTAAATTTCAAATCTTATGGTTTTTTCCCTAATCTTGAAGATAAAGTTCAGGAGGATGGTGTTAATGGTTTAAGCCTTAGCTCGACCTTGGTGTTGGGCCGAGTGTAAGAGTTGGTTTGTGGAGTAAGAGGCCTGATAATGAGAGTGGGTTGAGTTCGAGGGAGGAAGATGATGATACTCTTTTTTGCCAAGTGGTTTTGGGAAGAAGATCAAGGAGGGGGCAGAAAAACGAAGTGAGAAGTCGAAACTGGTTGGAGACAGTGAGTAGGGGTGCAAGTTCGGTTTTTGGTTTGGTTTTAGGTCAAAACCAAACCAAACCGAAATAAATTCGGTTTTGAAATTTTCAAACCAAATCCAAACCGAAATTCGACTCAATCCAAACCAAACCAAACCAAAATATGAAACCAAAAAACCAAACCAAACCAAACCAAACCGGATTTTTTTTATCTTTCAAAATCTAAACCAAAACAAACCAATTTTTTTTCATATTCCAAAATCCAAACCAAACCGAAATGAAATTAAATCAAACCAAGATAAAAACCAAACCGAATTTAAACCAAACTTTCTGATAATTTGTATTTTAAGTGACAATATTTTTGTATTTTCGTAATTAATATTAAAAAAAAGAAACACAAAAAAAAATAGACAACATTCGTATGTTAAGTGACAATAATTCGGTTTTTTCGGTTTTCCAAAACCAAAACCAATCCAAACCGAAAAACCAAAAAATAATTTTTTTGAATCCAAACCAAACCGAATTTCCAAAAAAACCAAACCAAATTACTAATTCGGTTTGGTTTGGTTTGGTTTTCGGTTTTTAACCAAATAACTTACACCCCTAACAGTGAGGGAAAGGCAAAGAGAGATTTGGATGTGTTGGGAGGGAAGGCAAGGGATAGGCCATGAGAGGACCAGGCAGCACAACAACAAAACAACAGGAGATGGTAGAAAACACCAAGAATCTCACAAAGAAAAATATAAATAAAATTTGAAATTAGCAATTTATAAGTACTAAATTTTCATTTTATAAGTGTCAATTTTAAACAAAGCAAGGCAACAAAAAAGACAAAAGAAATTTTATTTTTAAAACTATATGGCTCTCATGTACAAATTTGACCTCATCATCGAGCACTCGACTCAAATTAACAACAAGCTATATAAACAAGAAAGCCATCAAAAGTGACATGTGCATCTCAATTGTTTGTCTTTCTAAAAGTACCAAAAACAATCAAGTGCATATCATGTTCATTTAGAAAAAAGAAAAGTAGCTCTGTATTGTGACACTTGGAACAAACCATATGCGTAAAGTTAAATGCCAATAAAAAGAATAGCAAACAACCAATAATCTTTGCACTAGGGACATTTATTAAACAAAACAAACAACCACATTTAGCATACCATGCACCCTTTTCTTCATATCTCTTCTTTCAAAAAAAATTAAATCATTTCACCTCATCATCGACAACACAATTATACAAGCAAAAAAGCCAACAAAAGTGATACGTGCATCCACAATTGTTTGTCTTTCTAAAAGTACCAAAAACAATGAAGTGCATATCATGTTCATTTAGACAAAATACAAGTAACTCCGCATCATGACACTTAGGCAAACCATATATGTATAAGGTAAATGCCAATCAAAAAGAGTCCCAAACAACCAACGATCTTTACACAAGAGACAATTATCAAGCAAAAGGATATAGCACAACTAAACCAACCCCAAAAGTTCTGTTTAGGGTTTATTGTGCAGGATTAGGGTTAGGGTTAGGATTAGAGTTAGGGTTAGGGTTAAACCCTAAACCAACAAACCCAAAACACAAACAAATCCAGAAACATAAACCCAAAACATAAACTGAAAAACACAAACCCAGAAACGCATGGTTTTCCCAATAGGCAATAAAATCAAAGTGGTCATCTTCGTCAGCTGGAGCAAGAGGGGATGAGAAATATGATTCAATATCACATTAACTGCCCTTACTAGCAGCAACATTGGCACCAAAATACTAAAATACAAACTACAAAACTAGCATCGCAAAGTAGGTAACCAACACAAAAAAATATGTCCAATAAAACATAATAGAAAAAAGCCAAGGTTTTTAAGGACGGTCTATCGACTTTGAAGTACTTGGAGTTGAATCAGATTCGATAGTCATAGAAGATGTAGTAGAACTGGGTTGGACATGCGAACAAGAATAGCATAGTATGTATACAATTCCGTAAGGCATCGACAACCTCTTTGACCTTAACATCACAATCTTAAGGCTCATAAACAGTAGCAAACAACTCATAAACGAAGTTTTTTTTTTTGTAACGGGGATCAAGCATTGATAGCAATTGAAGAATCAAAGAATAATTCTCCCAATACTTATTAAAATTTTCATACATAGGAGAAGCCATAAGATGAATAAAATCAGTTGGAATTTTTTTAAACATGAAATAGATAGCTTTCGATCAAAACAATGTTCGCGGCATATAAATTGAAAGTGGGGTACTTAGATCCAGAATAAAGAGAAGTGATTTCATAAAAAGGTTCGAGAAAATCACAAACATTTTGGAGAGTTTCCATTCATCAGCGATTAAGTACACATCTAAACATGATTAAGTAAAACAAACCTATCAATAGCCTCCAAACATCTACATAGTATAAGATAAGTAGAATTCCAACGCGTACGAACATCACCAAGCAATGAAATCCAGGAAAAAACGGTGTTAACGTACTTTCTTCAAACCTCTCAAGCCTAGGGTTTGAAAAGGAAATATAGGTAACAACTTCTCGCAACTTCAAAACTGTTTTATCAAAAAACTTAAAACCAACTTCAACAATCAGATTTAATATATAGGCAACACATCTAACATAAAAGAACTTAGCGAAAAAAGAAAACACATTACTTCTATTCAAATCCCTAACCATCACTTGAACCATCACATCATTTGTAGTAGCATTATCACAAGTCAAAGAAAATACTTTCTCCAACATTCCACTCATCAAGCAAACCAATAGAATTTACTCAATTCCTACCATTGTGGGACCCAAGAAAATTTCTAAACACAAGAATTTTATAACGCAACTTCTAAGAGGGATCAACATAATAGTCAGTCAAAACAAAGAAACTATGATGATTAATTGCAGACCACAAATCACAAGTAAAGCAGATTTTCCCTTCTATACTACCTAAAGTTTTCTTAATTGAGCTTTGAAAGCAACAAACAGATTAGTGTATGCTTAAGCATGGTATTCCTAGTAAAGGTGATCATGGGTCGGGACAGGATGTGCTTTGGCCAAAAAAAAGTTCCCGTTTCGGACCAAAGCCGCAAGCCGGGCCGGGCCAAGGTTCGGGCCAAAGAATCTGCATTAAAGCTCGGTATTTCGGGTCGGGCCTAGCGGGCTTTTTGGAATATTTTCAGGTCGGCCCGAAATTGGCCTATTTTTCCAAATCCAGGTTGCTTGTAGCCCGAATTTTTTTCCCAAAAAATCGAGTCGAGCCCGACCGCATGCCGAAAAAACTTTCCTAAAACCCGTTCAAAATCGGGCCAAGCCAACGAGCCAGATTAATCTTGATCACTTCTAATTCCTAGTAATATGCTTCACATTAGATTCAAGTAAGAAAGTAAAGCCCTAGTATATTACTATGCTCAAACATCAACAGTGGATATGCATGACCTATAATAGCTTCAACAAACATACGACATAAAGTTTTTTTTACACAAATGACCCCAAGTTGAGCACATCTGATTTTCATGTAAGCTCCACATTTTTCTAAATGCTTATTTTGGTTATTATTAGCTTGAGTTCCCTCAGCCTTACCATTGCAATGCTTAAAAGTATAATATCATCCTTCTTATACAAGTGGAAGTGTTGCCAAACCTTGACAGTATGTCTCCCAAACACAGCAGGGTCGTGGGTTTGGGAAGAAAGGGTTTCGTCATTAACAAAATTGGACCCAATATATAATTGAGTCCAATGTCATTTTAACTGAAAAACAAATTTGCATTTATGATCATTGAATATCATTCAATGTTAGGATTAGGTCTATGGTTAGGTCTAGGATTAGGGCTTAGGGAACTAGTAGAAAATTTTTATATTGTTGCGATTTCTAATTGGTATATTGGGGTGTTTTTTGCACCGCTGCAAATCAAGGCACAATAATAGATAAATTTATCATTGCGGTTTTAAAACCGCAACAATAAGTTGTGTCCCAAAACCGCAGCAAAAAGTGTAGGTTAAAAAATATTTTATTTTTGGAAAAGTCAGATATTTAAAATACGATTACAACACAGCTTACTACAGATTTATATGATATGTTACAAATACTTTTTACAAAAAAATATATAAAACAACTTCAATTGATTAATAGCAAAAATGAATACTAACAGTCCCAACTATGGACCATCTTCCATAAAAAGTCTCAACTATTGAAAATCCAAGAACGATCCCAACCATTGCATCAATATTTCAAAAATGGTTCTAATTACCTGGTAACCTGTTATAACAGGTAAAATGAGATCACATGACTTTCACGTGATCTGTTTAATGATTTTCTAATTATTTCCTTTTTTTCCCTTTTTTGTTTGACTTTTTATAAAATTTTCATTTTCATTTCATTTTTTATAAAAGTTTAGATTGTTTTGAGAAAGTACTCCCAATAGTTTGGATTATTCTAGAATAACCCATAGTTGGGATCATTTTGAGCGGAACAGTGATAGTTTGGATTATTCTTGTCAATTTTTCCAATTATAAACTTCATACTTTTCATGCTTTCCTATTTATAATTTCATAAGTTCATACTTCACTACTTCATGTCTCGCAGTCTCGATGTCTCCATCTTGATACAATCATACTCTAATCTCATATTCTCATGTTCTTCATCTTTAATTCTTCGATTCTCATCTTTAACAGTTTCACTCTTTTTGTTGTTATATAATGACCAGTGAGAGTGAGTAAGTCAGTAATTAACTAAGTAGCTAAGTTTAATGATTTTATTAATAGTCTAATAATCATTAATCAATATGGAGAGTGGACTTATAGATTATGGTTGTTAATTTTTAAGTCTTTAGTGTTCACAAGGAAGTAAAGAACAAAAGTATTTTTATTTCGATTATCAAATGTCCAAACTCCAAAAGTCAAAATTATAAGATTATTCATTAATGATAAATCACTTTGATATATAAATCCTTAATGTATATGTATGAAAGCATATATGCAGTAAAGTCAATAACCCAATAGCCATTAGCCAATAATATAAGTTAAGTTAAGTCAAGTTAAGTTAAGTCTTATTTCAGTTTGGTAACTTTTAAAATTAGTAATATATGTATCAATGTATATTCTATTATCAAATTATCCAATATTCCAATCACATGTTAATCATAACTTCCAATTTTGTAATTTAATATACATGAAAACTAATTACAATTGTATTTTATGATTTTATCGATAATTCTTTAACAAAATTTATAATTTATATAAACCGTTTGCAATAATATAAAAACTAAACTCCGGTATAGAAGAGACCCAGGTTTATCAAAGTTCAAACCTGACCCAATCCCTCTCGAGAGTCGACTTCAACAGACCCAAGCGGCCAAGTCCACCCGATATCGATTTGTTTTGACCTAAGTTATTCCGAAAGCTAACTTAATCCGACCCAACTCCACCCAATGTCGGCTTGAACCGACCAAAATCCTTCGAAAAGACAGTTTGAGCCAACCCAAGTCCATTCGACGCCAGCTTCAGCCAACCCAAGTCCTTTTGATAACCGATTTGTTCCAGCCCAAGTTCATTCAGCGCTGGCTTGAGACGACCTAAGTCCTTACGAGAGCCAATATGTTCAGACCCAAGTCCATCCGGCACCAACTAGAGCCGACCCAAACTCTTTCGAAAGGCGATTTGTTCCGACCCAAGTCCTTCCAAAAGTCAATTTGTTCCGACCAAAGTCCACCAGAGAGCTGATTTCGTCGATTTTACAATTATTCCATTCTGATTCAAATTCACCCAATGCAACCACCACCCGACCCAGTATCGGGAGCTCCTTCACCTAGTTGGACCAAATCCAAGGCCACCTAGACCCATCCACAATTAGTATGGGAGTTATTGAATGAATTAAAGAGGTAAGAAAATTAAGTAACATCAATAATGTAATAAATTTGAACTTTTTTTACCATTTTGATCTATGTGTCCCTTATTGTGACATTTTCTTAGAAGGATACATGGTCACTGAAAACGAAACAGATGAAGTAATATGTTGCACTTTTAATCAAATATTGCAAAAGCAACTCTTATTTCTCATTTGCGTCAAAGTTCAACTTAATTCCTTGCATACCATCCATGTAGGATTGGACGCAATTTTTTAAAAAAATTTCTTTAACTAAAACTGTTGTTTAGACTAACGGTTCACCTTAGATAATTGCTAATGTTATTAGCGGTAATTAAGTCGAAAATAAACTGCTACATCCAGTTTCACTAAACATAACCGGCTGAGTAGCGTTTTATTATATCCCCCAGCAGTAGTTGGCTCCTAATTTTCGCAAAACATAAAATAACTGATGACTGAAACCGCAACTCAAAGTAGCGGTAGCCATGCTGAAAAATGAGAAACAAGCAGCAAAATGTAGCAGCACTAAACCGCTATTGTTATTAGCGGTTATATGTGGTTGACGGCTAATCACTGTAGCGATTCACCCTCTTTAACTGCTAATAACAGTAGTGGCTTTATGTATAGTTAACTGCTCATAACACTCGTGTTAACGTTTTACTTTAGCGATTATTAAAAAAAATTCTTCTTGCATCAAGTCCTCCATGGAGTATTGTCAATTTGTAGGTTATATGAAAATGGGTCTGGGTAACTTAATAAGGAGTAGGAGAGTTTAGCCCACTTATTACAAGCTAGGAGATTACATCCTAAAATCAATTGGTGATAGGAGGAGTAACTCCTAATCTTATAAAGTGGTTTATTCTCTCCTCTTTCTCCAATGTGTCATAAGTGAGTTTTCAATGGGTTTCAACACACCCCCTCACTTGTGAGTGTCCTTAGAAATTCAGAGCTAACAGGAAAGGTCAGAGCAATAATCCTCTCAGGGGCTGGACATCCTATCGAGATAAATCCTTATCCAATAATGATCAAATACCCAGTTTAGACGAGACCCACAACCCGGACTCTGATACCATGTTAATTTGTAGACTATATGAAAATGGGTCTGGGTAACCCAATAAGGAGGAGGAGAGTTTAGCCCACTTACAAGTTAGGAGATTCCATTCTAAAACCAATTGGTGATAGGAGGAGTAACTCCTAATCTTATAAAGTGGTTTATTCTCTCCTCTTTTTCCAATGTGTCATAAGTGGATTTTCAATTAGTTTCAACAAGTATGCAAGAAATTAAGTTCAACTTTGAAGCAAAACGAGAAATAAAAATTGCTTTTGCAATATGGATGCCAGAAATGAAATAATGGTGTCATTTGTTTTATATAATTGTGTATGCTTACGCCATATGATTATACGATAACGACACCTTCTTAAGGCCCTTAGTTCTGCGACTTAATCTACATTTCCTGGACTTAGGAGAAGATTTTATCTCCATATTTTGATAGAAGAGGATAAAATTATTCTTAAGCTTGATATAATAATGTGGATTAATAATATATGTTTAATGTCAACTACTCAACTGCATAGAGTCGTAGACTCGTTGCATCAGGCATGAAGTGTGCACGAAAAGAACAAATAAGAGTATCTTTTATGTGATTATTAAGGTGACCTGGTCAATAGGGTTTACTTACAGCTTCCGTTATTTTCTGTCTCCATTCTGTCAGACAGATACTGTTGTGAGGCAATGAAGATTTACGAATCAATAATTGCAAAACTGGCATCTAGCTAGCTTAATATATAGCTGGAAACAAAATCATTATTTTCATTCATGAATGTGATGATAATGTGGTCACAAACTCACAATAGACCTAGTATAATACTTATTAATTTTATTTCATAAACAAAAGATAAAAAAAAAAATATGTACTACATGTCAACACTAATATATTTCTTGTCCAAGGGTACTAGATTTACTTAAAAGATAAGAAAACACTAAATTATAAAAATGCCCTAATTGTGAAATAGTTTATCTAATTATATAAGATTACAAATGTATGTATAGTCAAGATAACTGAGTTACCTAGTCTAATTAGGGTCCTATCCTATATATATATATTGGCCCTTTTTCGAGAACCCGTAGTAAGATGAATTTTCTGTGGGCTGTCATTGTTATGTCCTAATATTTGCCTAAGCTAGTGATCGCATGTAAGACCTCTATTGCAGCTACCGGGAGGACAGCTAAGGAAAGTCAGATGGCGATCATGGATACATAAAGAAGTCTAGCAAATATTTCAAAGAAGCACGCACTTATTAAAGAAGACTGAGTCAAAAAGATGTTATGTTGTAACAAGTCAAGTCTATAAAATAGGACGGAGCCCATGACCGAGTAGAAGAAGGAACTACTCCCTTGATTCTAGGAGAACATGGCGAAAGAGAAGGAGTTAGTTCCCATCGGGCAAGTCTAGTAACGTTAAGTAGAAATTCACTTGTATAAATATAGAGGGGAATATCTAAGAAAGACATACACAAGTTTACATTCAGCATTATTCTTGCTCTCTTTAACATTACAAAAGTATTTAGACTAAGTTGTAACACTTTGAAATAGTGGATTGGTGGACTCGTTGTCACCTGCGGTTTTTCACCCTTATTCCTGGGATTGCATTACCTTTCCGCAGCTAGCCATCCTTCCTATTGCTAGTTGTATACCGTCTAGCTGTAGATCCTCATCTAAGTTTTGCCTGTGCAGAATTTAACATAAACAGTCATCGCACAAGGCCACACTCAGAGGTCCAACAACCTGCAAATCCCCCTCCTCCCAACAATATTGAAATTTTGCTTCCACCAAGATTTGAACCTTGGTCTCCCATGTGGGAGATAGGAAGCTATACCATCGAACCTAAGGGTTCTTGGTGGGTCCTATCCTATATTAGAAAAAGAAAAATTCTCAAAAAAAATTGTATAAAACTAAGGATTATTTGCCAAAAGGGACCTTAGAATTTTTCATTTTTGCAAGAAGGGACCTTAAAAAAAAGTTGGCATTTAAAGGCCAAACAGCAAAAAATATTGTCACGAAGGACCTTACCACCGGTTTCCGACGTTGACCAATCTTTTCAGGTATTGACTTGCCTCAATTGCTAAATGACACTCCCTAACTTTATAACTGCACTCCATCTAAATACCAAAAACAGACCCAACTCCTTGTCACTTGAACTCCTTTATTTCTCCCTCTCTCTTTCTCTCTCCAAAATTTGAAAACCACCATTAATGATGGTGTGCTGCTAAATATTGAAAGCCATCCAACTGATTAATTGCAACTGGTAAGTTCACTGTACTATCCTTTATTAAAGTTTTCATCTTTAATCTCTTCATTGCACTAACACAAAACTGTTCGAAAATGGGGAAAAGCAGAGCAAGAAGGAGGATTCCCAACTACAAAATAATCCAAAATTCAAGGTAATTTCGCATTTTTTTCGTTGTCAATTCTAGAATTTGTGGTATTAAATTTGATCAACAGTTAGGGTTTAAATTTTGTTGCAATTTGTCAAAGTAGGGCAAAAAAAAGGGAAAAATTAGAATATGAGTGCCATTTAGAAATTGAGGCAAGTTAATGCCTGAAAAGATTGGTCAATGTCGGAAACCGGTGGTAAGGTCCTTCGTGATCGACAATTTTTTTGCGGTTTGGCCTTTAAATGCCAACTTTTTTTTAAGGTCCCTTCTCGCAAAAACAAAAAATTCGAAGATCCCTTTTGGCAAATTATCCTAAAACTAAATACTCCCCCCGTGGCAAAATATTCTTGACACTTATCAAGACACGTAGTTTTAGATGATAAGTTACACTACTACAAAAGCCATACGTTCGAGACGCTTTATCCTCGACGCGTGGATATAGGCGTTGGGGGGTTTGCAAATTCCCGCCTATCCTCAATGCTTAAAAGCGTCGTCAAGATGCTTCATTGCTTTTAGGCGTCGTTCAGGACACGTGCAGTTCACGTGTTATGTTAAATAGCGCTTCACCTTCTAGGAACGCTATACAAGAAGTCAAGAAGTGAAACCGCCTAACTTCCCACTTCAGTACTCCACGCACACACGAACCCTAATTCTTCACAATTCAATCTCAGTCTCAAATCTAGCCTAATTCACTCTCCAGTTCGTGCGCCCAGCGGGTATGTCTCCAATTCTTACCGTTTTTTTTTTTTTTCATTTCTTCGATTTCTTCATTAAATTGTTCATCTTCAACCTCCTATCAGTCTTAAAGCAATTGCGAAGATTTTCGCGAAATTGAAATATTTGACAACGAATTTATGGAAATTTCAATGCAAGTCGTCAGCAGGTTTGTCTCGAATGATTGCCTTTTTTCTGCAATTCTGTAACATTCTCATCCGATTTTCTAATTTCCATAAAAATTCTGCAATTTGACATCGAATTTTCTTGAAATTTCCATGCAGTATTTAACATAGTCGAGCGAGTGATTTCTTGTTTCCATATATAAGTATCTAATTTAATCTGTTTTTACACTAATGCTTTTGGTAGCTTTCTTTTACTCAGTAACTACTATAATGAGATCATCTCTATTCTCTCATATCTTTTCTCTGGCAGATGTTGATGAGTGTGCTGGGCCAAACAACCCTTGCTCTCATACATGTACCAACTCCCCTGGTGGTTACAAGTGCTCTTGCCCAAAAGGACATCATGGCAACAGTCTGAAAAATGGCACCCATTGTTCTAGTGATCATTCAGAGTTCGTAACAAGGTTCAGTTTAGGTAATTACCACCTGAAAATTCTCTTATTTCTATAGATTGTAGTTATATTTAGATGTAGTAAAGTGCTTGGTAATAGAGTAATTGTAGCTAGAAGGTAAACTTGTTAAATGTGACTTTTTCTTTCTTTAACTAAGCTCAACTCTTATTTCGTTTCTAACCAACTAGTAACAAAACTTTAGCTAATGCCCACTATAGACAATAAGTATTCACTAAAGTTTTTTATATTGTATGAGTTATATTTAGAATGGTATGTCCAAGTTAAACTAAGGACAAAATGGAAATTATGTGTAATAAGTGTTAAGAGTTTACGAAGCAATATTTTAGGAAATAGAAACAATTAACTAGATAGTAGAAATATAAAGTATTTGCTGCATAAGGATGGGATTAGGCCTGCTAAAAGTGTCACTATTTCTTTTGGAAGATTAATGTGGTGAGCAGCTGTTATAGATCCTAATCTGCCAAAGAGCTGTGTATTCTGCATCCTTCTTCAACAAACCCGGATAATCTCAACAGCATCACAGTAAAAATGTACAATAATGAATTAGTGTTTATCAAGCCTAAAATCAGTGTTCATAACCCAGATATATGTATGAATCACTTGCTTAAAAACCCAACAACTTAATTTAGCTATATACAATTATATATTTATTAATGTGCTATAGATGCATCTAGAAAAATTTGCATCTGCTATTTTCTTTTGAATAATCAGCAGTTGGTTTTGACTTGGCTGTCTATTTTTTGTACTTAAATAAGCATAAAGTATGTTATTCCTGGATGATCTCAAAATCTTAGCAATTTTTATGTTCATATGGCATCTATGCTTATTCTAATATACCCTTGTACAACGATGAACAGCTTAAATTTAGACATACATTCTATTTTTGCTGCCCTATACAAAAACCACCCAGAACAATGATGCAAACACAACCCACCTCGGGTTTGAATTATCAAGTACACTGTTCTGGTGAAGTTTTCACATCATTTAATCGAGACACCTACTTTACCTGTCCCTTATAAAGTGCCTTCTAATTATTTGACCTAACATCACAGAGATGCTGGCAGAAACTTTATGTCGTGGTTCATTGAGTTCAATGAACATAACATTATATGTATGCGAAGCTAGATATGAGTTGTTATTCTCGCGGTCAGTTTCTGTTGCAATTCTCTTTTTTTATTCAGTTAATTTCCGTCCATTATGCATATCAGTTTTCAGTATTGTTGATGAGATTGTTTCGACGAATTTCAAAGAATGGTATTGATGATTATTTTCTAGCTAGTCATTGCATTATGATTTACAATAGGGCCAGTTTTTGGAAACTGATGATTCTGCAATTTGAATCTTTTTTGAAAAGTTTATATTTGTGCCGAGGTTTATTATTCTTGTATTGCATTTTATTTCAATAGAACTACTCGGACAGGTTGCTTTAAGTCTCAAATCTAGAATGAGGGCAAACAAAGTGCCTGGTACAGGTGTTTGATGTTTCTGAGAAGTTTTTGCAGCTATTAGTCTTTAAAATAGATTTAGGCTCTCAAGTGCTTATGACCAAAGGTCAGGACCAGCTAATTTTGATCCTGATATTGATAAGACAGTGTTTATTAGAACCATTGAGCAAGGATGAAAGAATATCACAGCATAATCTATTGTAGTAGTCTGAAGATTTTGATCGTTAGGGTCAGCCATTTACATCATTAGGGAGCTGTAATAGATTGATTGTGGGCTTGGGTGATTAATGAAAGAGCAGTTAGCTTCTCATGTTATTTAGCTCCTTTGTCTAACATATGGGGAGAATATATGAGATAACATGATATTACTGGGTTTGGTTTGAGGATGCTATGTGTTTTTTTTCTCTTCATTGCTCCTATGGTAATGTCTACTGTGCTTTTACTGATCATCATGATTAGGAGTGACTGTACAAACTATTCTTGCTAAGAGTGACTGTACAAGACACAATCAAGGTATAATTCTTGGAATGATGTGATTAGCTTATAATTTAATGCATTCTCTTCTCTGAACTCTCTTTCTAATTGTATAATTCTTGGTATGCTGTGATAGAATTATGGTTTATTGCATTTTCTTCTCCGGAATTGTGATTTGGTATTAGGAATGTTGTAAATTTCTGTTATTGTTTGGCTTGTGTTCATTTTCCTTTCTCATATTTTATGGGTATCTTTTGATAATCATCTTTCATTTTCAGAATTCACTTGGGATGATGTAAAGGTTGATAAACACAGAGAAAATTACTTGGGTCACAGTGTCAAGGCTCCTGTTGGGAGATGGTAGAAAGGTATTTAAATTTCTTTCACGTCTCGATTTTGTTGGTTATGGCATTACTCATCAGAGGCAGAAGATGTCTGGTACTCATGAAACTGGAGAAAGGAGGGGTGATCGGGCTGAATACTTTCTTTCTGTGATAGCTTAGGTGCTTCTAATTAGCTTTAATGGTTTTCTTTGGAAATATGTTGATTATAGTCTTTTCTCTTCATTGCTCCTATGGTAATGTCTACTGTGCTTTTACTGATCATCATGATTAGGAGTAATTCTAATACATAGAATGTTGATTGCTATTTATTGAATTATTGCTATGATTATCTTTCTTAACATAATGAAATTTCGTTTGTTTTAAAAAGTTTCATGCGTGCTGGTGCATAATTGTAGCCATTTTTCTTAGCTTGCTAATCTAAACTTTTATATATATTATCATTATTGATTATATTTTTTTGTCTTTTTTATCTCCTTTTGAAGGTACTCGAAAATAATGAAGGTGCAACAGATCAAGAACGGATGGCTTCAAAGTAGCTACCATCGTATCGTCATCTATTTTGCTAGCGCGCTAGATCTTATTAGTTAGATTATTTTCAAGGTTATTTCACTTTGGATATTTTTATTAATTAGACTTAACTACGACATACAATTTGCAATTATGTTTATAGAAAAATACATATATGGCTAGGATTTTGGTGAATATGCAATATTTGTAGGGATTTTAATTATCTTAGTATATATTTATAATATATTGATCAAAGTTTTTTTTTTTATACCTTAGTGTGTGTGTATATATATATTATATTATTATTGTATTATTATATATAATTATTTGTTAATTAATTAATTATGAAAAACGTATCAAAAGAGTCCATACAAAATCTAGACGCTTTTCCTTGTCAAAAACTTATGACAAATATAAGAATAATTTTCCAGCCAAATTTCTCTCAACACTAAAAAGCGTCGTGACTAATTGTAGTCGACAAAAAGCGTCTCGAATTAGGACACTTTAAAGCGTTTATAAATTAATTGATGGCACCCCCACTAACCAATGTGGCGACGCCTATATAGGTAAGGGGGACGTTGTACAGCGTCGCCAATGGCGACGCTTTTTGGAGACGCAAATTGCCGACTGATTCTGCTCAACGCTTTTTGGCAGCGTCGAGAGCAAATTTCGCGACGCTTTTAAGCGTCGCCAATTGGGCCAAAAAGCGTCTTCACAACACTCCTTTTCTAGTAGTGTTATTGTTTGGTTATCAATTGTTATTTTATTGAAAAGTAGATGTGATATAAGTTAGTAGTTAGTAAAAGTACTATTATTTTATTTTAAGGAGAGAGAATGTGGGCCATGGTTAGAGTTGGTAGGTAATAAGAGTGATATTATTTTATTTGGAGGAGAGAAAGTGTGAACCAATAGTTAAAAAAGTAGAATAATTAAAATAATAGTCAGTAATATTCTAAAATAAAAATGTAAAGAGTATTACGGGACAGATAAAAAAGGAAAGTGTAAAAGCAGTACCTTTCCTTTTAACTATAATCGCTCGTATGTATTTTATATTCCGTATATTTCATCTTTCTTCCCCTGTCTCTAAAGTCTAATCCAACTTCACTGTTACTTTTCTTCTTCTCTCTCCTCCACCCTCCTCCTCTTCTTCTCCCTCTTTCATCCTCCTTTTTCTTCTTCTTGCTCCACTCTCCTATCTCATCTTAGTCCTCTTTCCTCCTTTTTCTTGATCTTCTTCCTCTTTCTTTTTTTTTTCTTTCCCCCCACCATTTTCAAGTTGAAAGGCTAAATATTACTCCCTCAGTATTTTTTTTATCTTTCTCATCACTTAGAATCTTGACACTATTCACAATTAGAGAGAATCTTTTAGATTTTTCTCAATATATAAGAAAAAATATAGTCATGTGAAATCTTATTTGATTCGTCTCAATGAGTACTTTATTAATATTCAATTATTATAATTTTTACTAATATGTAATGAAAGATATTTAGGGTGCGTTCTATTCAACCTATTGGCCCTGAACTTATTGGATCTTATCTGAACTGAACTTATTGAACCTGAACTGAACTTATTGGAACTTATTAAACTTGATTGGACCTGATTCAACTTATCGGACCTGATTGAACCTGATTGGAACTTATTGGACCTTATTGGAACTTATTGACCTTATGGAAACTTATTAGACCTTATTGGCCCTGATTGAAACTTATTAGACCTTATTGGACCTGATTGAAACTTAGGGCCTGTTCTCCCCAGCTTATTTTCAGTTCAGTTCAGTTCAGTTCAATTCAATTCAGTTCAGTTCAGTTCAATTCAGTTCAGTTCAGTTCAGTTCAATTCAGTTCAGTTCAGACCAGTTCAGTTCAGTTCAGTTCAGTTCAGCTCTTGACAATACTTTTACTCTCACATATCACTATTCATTTCAGTTCAGTTCAGTTCAATTCAGTTCAGTTCAGTTCAGTTCAGATCAGTTCAGTTCAGATCAGTTCAGTTCAATTCAGTTCAGTTCAATTCAGTTCAGTTCAGTTCAATTCAGTTCAGTTCAGTTCAGTTCAGCTGTTTTATGCCGAAGAGAACAGGCCCTTATTAGACCTTATTGGACCTGATTGAAACTTATTTGACCTTATTAGACAAAAACATTGACCATGAATAACATAAATATTACCACTAACGTAAATACTACCCCTCAAATTTTTTTATGGAGCAATAATTATTATAATTCGTCCTTTAAAAAATAATTATATTAATTATCTCTTATGATAATTAATTTAACAAAAAAAATTACTATTTATATATTTGCCTATACATAACTTTCACCACTAATATATCTAATAGTCTTGTTTTGATTTTATAAAACACTAGTAGAAAATCAAAAATTAATTAACATTTATTGCTAAAAAGTTAAAATTGGCACATATAAAAAAATTTCACTTCACTTTCATTAATGTGAAGGTAAGTAGATAGCATTAACTCCTTCCTTCATTTCTTCTCCTTTCTTCTCCTTTCATTTATGTGAATGCACTAGAAGATAAAAAGAAAACAAAAAGAAAGAGAAAAAAATGGTCAAAATCACCGTAGCTTTGCATGACATTGCTTCATTCATTTCTTCTCCTTTCTTATTTTTGTTTTTTCTTTTTTTTTTGCTTTTCTCCAATACTCCATTAGAGACACAAACACGAACTCACCAATCATAATCACCCATCAATTTTGCTGATTTAAATCTGACTGACAAGACGAGAACAAAGAATATGGAGATAACTCGGGCGAAAATTGCAGATGAAATATGGTTGGATGTTGGTGAAGAAAACGTATTGATTGAAGAGGATGGTGTAGAAGATGAAGAAAGATACTCCAGTGATGATAATGAAGCAACCAATTGATAACATCTATATCTTTCATTGTTATTATTAGTAAGGAAAACATGTTATCTCTAGTTATTTAAAGACAAATTGCAAAATATTGTAATTATTATTATTATTATTATTATTATTATTATTATTATTATTATTATTATTATTATTATTATTATTATTATTATTATTATTATTATTATTGTTAACCTTAATTATTTGACCATGATTATAATATTATTTAATAGCAATATGAATAATCAAATAATAGACAATAATACAAGTATAATACTATACATTGTGGTACTTTAATAAAAAAAATTAATAATAACATAATCAGCTAATAGTAATATGAATAATAAAATAATAGACATAATACAAATAAATAATAAAATAATAGACACTAATACAAGTATAATACTATATAATCATTGTGGTACTTTAATTAAAATTCTAATAATAACATAATCAGCTAATAGTGATATGAAATTATGAATAACAAAATAATGGACAATACATTGACTATTTGGACCTTATTGGACCTTATTAGACCTGATTGGAATTTATTATACCTTATTAAATCTGATTGGAACTTATTGCACCTGATTGGAACTTATTACACCTGATTGGAACTTATTGGACCTTATTAGACCTTATTGGAACTTATTGCCCTTATTAGACCTTATTGCAACTTATCTGAACTTAACTGAACTTATCTGAACTTATTGAACCTGGAACTTAATTTTTTAAGTTGAACAGAACGCAACCTTAATGTAGAATAAGTGCATTGGCAAACGTACAAAGTCAAAGTAGGAAAGATAAAAAAAAATACAGAGGGAGTATTTTACAGTTCACCTGGAAGCGCTCGGATAAAATTTTTGGTTCATCATGGTGAAACTAAAATTTTCGGGAGGTTTTACCATAGTAGAACCGAGAATTTCATATGCTTCGACCATGGCGGAATCAGAACTTCCGGGCGGATTTGTATGATGAGGACTTGAATTTTTTTTCTTTTGCTTTTTACTTCGAAAAAATATAAAGAGAATACATGAATAAAGGTGGCCTTTATTTTCACCCAAGAAAATTCTATTTTACCCTATTCATACAATCATGATCGTTGTTTATTGAGAAAAGGAATCTATTTACTAGAAGAAATTAAGAGGATCACCAGCTAATTCTAGTCTACATTCAATAGTAGTGTCTTAAATATGACACGGCCTAGTTCTTGTTACATACTTTCTGCACTTCTATTTAAATGCAACATTTTTATTTTCACACTCATTATTATTGTACAATTTACACTATATATTAATACTGTAATTATGTGTTAGTAAAAACTATAAAAGTTATTAATAAAACATATATTGAGACGAATTAAACAATCTTACGTGATTATATTTTTCCATGTATATGAAATACAAGGGCGGGTTATATAAATGATTGTAAATTGTGCTAAATTAAAAGGTGTTGTAATTGAATAGGTGAGAGAAAGTATAATACACATCATTTACAATAAGTTACGTAGATAAGAGCATCGAACAATATTGTCTTCGAATTGATTTGACTTGACTTCGAGTCACGAAAAATATCAATCCTTTATATGTTATTCACCCCATTACGAAGTTAACAGGTCTCTTGCAATGCAAATTGTCTTTAGAACACAATGACGACGCACATCAGTTTTTTGTAAAGAAAACTTTATATGGGTATGGTCTACTGTGAACCTATGCTTTTTAAGACAAGAAAAAAAAAGATTTCATTTATAAATGATAGTCAAATGGCACTTACAATCAAATCTTGAAAAATCGAAAAGTCCAATACAAATTTCTAACACCATAGAATTAGATAGATCACATATTTGATTAAAAATAACCTTAATAAAAAAATTCATCTGAAGCAATACAATTTGTGAGTTCGCTCTGATTCGGCTTAACTTCCGCTAATGCATAGTCGTTTTAGTGAAAATATTTACGTGGTCTTCTAGATTCTTATAGAGAATAGATATTGTTGGATATTCCTCATCCATTAGACGAACAGAAAAAGAAACACTCTAAAATAAATACCATCTTAAGGATGGGATATACTTATTGGAAACAATTAAAGGAGTTTTTGGAATTTACCACGGGTACGAACACCAGTAAAACCCCTATAAAGATTCGTAATTGAGGACAAGAAGAAAAGAGATGAAAGAGAAAGAGAAAGAAGGTTAAACAATGAAGGAAAAACCTTCAAAAAAAAGAAGAAGAAAAACCTAGCGATGAAGGCTAAGAAAAAAAACCCCAAAGAGAAAGCCTAGAAAGAAAAAACTCTTTCAAAGAAAAACCCTAGAAGGAAAATTCTATTGATGGAAAATGCCCACGTAAGCCGGGCTAATCTTTGGTTGTATAGAAATAATCATAATAAGATAACCAGCTATCTATTAAACTCATATTATGCACGGGTTAATAGTAAAAATATGTTAGTGTTATAATAATACTTTGTCTGACCCTAATAAACCTACTATATTTCATAATTATTAATTAATTTATTGTTATATAATCCAGTGAGAGGGTTAAAAATGAAAAGTTAAATTATTTTACTGTTCATCTAATGACATAATATTTTTATATGTTCAGTAACTACATGATGATAAATAAATCTTATTTTAAAGCATATATGGTGTAATCTTTAATGATACATAATTATACTAGAGTTGGTACTACATAAAACTTTATGCGTACCATAAAACTTTATACACACTTTATGCACAAAATTTTATCGCAATAATTCTATCAATGTATCTTTTGACATTTAATTAGCAATTTGTGTTCACTCAAGTACGTGCTGAGCTTTTCCATCTTTCTAGCAAAGTTTAGGGTTTCATTCTTATCCCAAGTATTTGTTTCGAATGTGGATGGGGCACTGTGCGAGGGCAGTCCATATGATTTCTTTTTTTTTTTTTGAAAGGGAAATGAGCTTTATTAATAACAACTAGGCACAATCATCAATTACAGTCCTAATAATCTCATGAGGGGCTTCTTCAATCCAAACACGCAACCCCTCAAAATTACAACTCATCTTTGCTAGTTCATGGGCTGCTACATTTCCGTTACGACCAACATGAGAGAACTTAATGTCACTGCATTGCCTTGCCAGTGCTCGGATATCGTTCATAATGAAACCAAAGCACGACTGTTCCTTCGTTCCATTCTTCAGATGAGCGTAGACTTTCATGTTGTCCACCTCTAATATCACTCTAGATAAACCTGCTTCAATGGCCGTTGTGAGTGCGTGTCGGGCCGCCAAAGCTTCAGCAATTTCAGCATTTTTGTTTCCATTAACAACCGTACATGTTGCCACCATAATATCGCCCACTTCGTCTCGCATAATTCCACCCAAACCATACCTTCCATCCTCAAAACAGGCTGCATCTGAGTTTATCTTACAATAGTCCCTCAGGGGCGGCTCCCACCTTTGAGTTAGGAACTTGGGCACCTTGTAGCGTCTCATTTGCTACATCATATTCGCCAACAATGCTCACCGCTTTTGCTACTACCTCTACCAGCTGCATTTTGTGGTTGTTGAAAACCCAAACGTTTCTTTTTAACCAAATCCCCCATAGGAGGCTCCAGAATATATTCCACCATGAACTCTCAGTGTACTTGCTCATACCACTCTTTGAAATCCCTCATACCCTCGCTCGAGACTTCCGGCCGAAGGGGGGAGGTGTACCACACAATCCTCACTTCTTCACATCTCATCAGGGCATGGCTTATCTCTTCTTCCTCGCTTCCGCACATCGAACACATCTTGTCAACCTCTATTCCCCTGGCACACAAATTCTGTTTGACAGGGATTGCGTTATGTAATACCTTCCACCCAAAATTTTTAATTTTTGGTGGAACTCGTGCTTGCCATAGTCGCTTCCACTTACATTCCCTGTGTTGATTCAAGGATGAGGCTTTGTTTTTTTTTCGTGTCTCCATCTCCTTGTAATAAGCGCTTCTAACAGTGAAATCCCCATGTTTTGTGAGATGCCAAGTCCACCCATCTTCTTCCGCGTATCTCGTCACTGGAATACACATGATAGCTTGTGCTTCCCATGTCGAAAAGGTTGAGTTCAGCAGCTCAACATTCCATCTGTCCCCTTGCATCAAGTCATAAACTACTCTTAAATCCTCGTTCTCGGTATTCTGTGTTTGAAGCACCCGAAAGTTTGGTAGAGTTGGTACCCACGGATCCTTCCAGATGCTGATTGTGTTGCCTTTCCCAACTACCTTCATGGCCCCCTTCTCAATTATGTCTCTGGCTGAACATATCGAGCGCCAAGTGAAGCTCGCATTCGGACTTACTTTTGCTTTCATAAAGTCAGTATTGGGGAAGTATTTCATCTTCAAAATGCGGCCCAACAAGGATTTCTTATTTGTTAATATCCTCCATGCTTGCTTCGCGAGAAGCGCTTTGTTGAAAGTTCGCAAGTCACGCATTCCCAGCCCTCCTGCCTTCTTGGACTGTTGAGTCTTATGCCATGCCACCCATGCCATACGCCTTTCATTTTGCTTCTGCCCCCAATAAAAATTCCTGCACATACGCTCCACTTCATCCAAAATGCTCACAGGTATATTAAAGCACTGCAAGTCGGGATTGCTTGTGCTATGGACTTTAAAAGGAATTCTCGTCCCGCTTGAGATAGGTAGCCTTCTTTCCATCCTTTCAGTTTTTTCCATATTCTATCCTGAATATTTTGGAACACTCGTTTTTTAGAGCTTCCAAGATGGGTTGGGAGACCTAAATATTTTTCATGCCCTTCAACAGCCTTAAATGACAACTTCATCTGAAGCATATCCTTCTTTTGTTGTTCCAAATTTCGGCTAAAAGACACCTCCGATTTTTACATATTCAATTTCTGCCCTGAAGCAGCTTCATAAATAGATAAAACTTCCAGGATTTTCTCGACTTCTTCTTCATTGGCCCTGGTGAACAACAAGCTATCATCTGCAAAGAACAGGTGGGTTATGGGATCTACCTTATTTCCAATTTTAACTCCATGAATCAACTTTTTTTCTTCAGCATCTCTCAGTAAAGTAGACAGCCCTTCTGCACATATAATGAAAAGAAAGGGAGAAAAAGGGTCCCCCTGACGTAGCCCCCTAGAAGGTGAGAACTATCGGGACGGTTGTCCGTTAATCAATATAGAAAACACTGCGGAACTTACACATTTCATCAAGCACTCCACAAACGATGTTGGGAAACCCAACTTGGTCATCATTTTTTCCAAAAAACACCACTCCACCCTGTCATACGCTTTGCTCATGTCTAGCTTTAAACCCAAGAAACCATTCTTGCCTTTTCTTTTTTTTCCTCAGATAGTGGAAACACTCATAAGCAACTAAAATGTTATCAATTATTAATCGACCCGGCACAAAACCACTCTGGGACTCATGAATTATATCAGGGAGGATTTTTTTCATTCGATTTGCAAGGACTTTAGCAACCAATTTATACAACACATTACACAAACTAATAGGTCTATAATCACCAGGGGACTCACATTTTTTCTTTTCCGGAATTAAAACAATGTGTGTCTGATTTATAGACTCTATCTCCTCACCATGATTTAGTATGCCCAACACTCTTTTAACAATATCAGGGCCAACAATGGGCCAATATTTTTGATAAAACAAAGCACACATACCATCAGGGCCCGGGGACTTCGTTGGATGCATTTGGGACAGTGCGTCTGAGACTTCTTCCCCATTAAATGGCGCAGCTAACATCTCCATCATCTCCGTCGGGATCATTTTTTGCACTTTATCAATCACTGGGTCCGGGTCAACATCATTAGACGTACCAAAGAGAGCCTCAAAATGTGTAACGAAAAGTTCAGTAATATGTTGCTCGTCTTTATAAGTATTACATGCTTCATCCCTTATGATGTTTATATAATTCCTTTCACGCCTTTGCTTAGCTTTTTCATGGAAAAATCTCGTATTTTTGTCCCCGCTTTTAAGTCATTCTTGTCTACTTCTCTGTTTCCAATACACTTCTTCTCTACTCTCTATCTCATTCATACGGGCATCTACATTTCTCATCTCTGCAATTACTTCGGCAGATTGTTCTTCCTCCATAAGCCTCCCCATTGTTTGCCGACATTCACGTAGTTCCTTCGCAGCGTCACCATATTTCCTCCTGCTCCATGATGTAAGTTTTTGTGCTACCCTCGTCAAATTTACCGTCACGTTATCACCACTCTCCCATGCAGTTTTTATAGTTTATCCACACTCCGCATCTTTACACCACATCTCCTCAAAACGGTACATCTTTTCCTTCATCTCTCCATTGTCTCTTCAATGGAGGTTCTTATAATAAGGAGGATAGGAAGGTGGTCCGACTTTCTCTTCTCTAAATGCGTTACATATGACCCCATGAAGAGGTCCTTCCATTCTTGGTTTGCCATAAATCGATCTAACCTTTCTTGCACATTATCCTCACCTCCTCTATTATTAGACCACGTAAAATCATAGCCAACATAACCGAGATCAAGCATTTGGCACAAGTGAGTCGCGTTTTGGAATATGGCTGCTTCCTCAAATTTGAAGTCATTACCCCCCCTTTTTCTCCGTCGACCACACCATAAGGTTGAAGTCTCCACCCCATAACCACGGTATCACTTGCTCCTCCCTTAGTGCCTCCATCAACTCCCCCGTTTTGCTCTTATTTTCGTCTTCCGGGTGCCTATAAAAGCCAGTAAAACGCCACTCATCATGACCCGTAGCATGGATTATGGTATCCATATGGTTTTGCGAGAAAGATTTCAATGTGACCTCCCACCCGTTTTTCCACAACATGGCTGAACCCCCACTTCGCTTTCTTCCCGTCCCAACACAACTCACAGCTATCATTCCAGAGCATTTCAATTTCACTTTAATCTTCTCCATTTCACTAGAGTTCAATTTAGTTTCCTGGAGAAAAATTAAAGAAGGGTTTTCAGTAAATACAATACGCCTAAGCGCATTGACTGCAAAGGAGCTCCCTAAACCTCTGCAGTTCCATGAGAGGACATTCAACATTGATCACCGAGGGCCCATGATGTGGGGCCCGCCACTTTTTCCGATTCATCAACCTGCATATCTTCTAGAGTATCATTATTATCACTCGCACCTCGTTTCCTAGTTCTTTTTGGGGTCTGTTCCACACCCCCACTGTCATCACCATCCCTTCCCTTCCTAACTGCCCCTGATATTGTGTTTTCGCCTTCTGAGAACATATATCCATCTTTGAGAATTTTCGTCCATTTCTTTTTCTTAGCCAAGGTTTTGACAATTCCTTGGCTAGCCACATTAGTCTGGGTGATACTTCCTTCCTTCACCTCTCCTTCGGATTTCGTAGCATTAATCTCCTCATTATCCTTTTCTAGCACATCTCCCTTCGTTCTGTTCTCTTCTGTACTCTCCTTTCCCTTATCACCATTCCTCCACTTGTTTCTACTTCAACCCTCCCGAGATTTTGGTCTTCTTTTTCGAACCCTATATTAACATCCAATTGCTCAGGCCTATGGCTGTTTTTGATCGCGCAAAATTGGAACTTTTCTACAACTTCATTCACATGCTCTCGCACTTCAGTCTCCCTTCTCCTATCCCACGTTTTTGGCTTTGTGACAAACAGCTGCCTAGCACAAGTATTCTCTCTATGCCTGTCACTTCACCCCTCCCCTTGTTTCGAGTGCTTCCATGGTGAAGCCTTTAACCACTCCCCGAATTTTGTCGTCTCCTCTTCATCCTCCTTATATTCGTCACAGTCTTTTAGGCCATGACCAAGCATACCACAGTGATAGCAAAAAGGGGGGGGGGGGTTTCATATTTTACGTCAAAGAAGTCCTCGTGTCCCCCTCTCATCTTGATTTTAATTCTCTGCATGAGTGGTTTGCGAACATCGATCAATATTCGCATTCTAACTGATTTGTCAATACCTACTAAACCCGACGCATCCATCTTGACAAATCTCCCAATTTTGTTCGTAATTGCTTCCACATTGGAATTGTTTAACCTACCTTTGAAAGGAAGATTATAAACCCTAACCCATATAAGGAAAGCATAGATTTCCATATCTGAGGGTCGAATCGATTCATCAATCTCTTCAAGCAAAAGGGCGTGATGATCAAAATGCCACGGCTGCCCTTCGAGCATTCGTTGTTTATCTTTCCATTGGTAAAATTGAAAGCCAAACATGTTTTTTCCCATAACACTGATATCAAGTCCATGTTTTGGTTGCCATATATTTTTAATAGTAGCCATAAATGCGTTAACATTTATGTGCCTACCAGTCCATATCTTCCCTACTAACCCCAATTCAACCCTGTCGTCCTCCTCTTCGATCCCCCCTTCCACCCATTCAATCGCTTCCTCCTTATCATCCTCCATGACTGGTTGGTTTTTGGTAGCTACTACATCTTGTTCGTTTATTGTTTCGTCACCCTGTTGGTTTTCCATCATACCTTCTCCCTTCTTTCTCCCCGTTAATGTTTGTGAGGACATTAACAAACCACCAATCTCAAGGAAAACCTTGAGATGAGCCTCCCGAAGAGGAAAACTAGCGTCGCCGGCTAGGCTACACCCTCCCAAGGAAACCTATAGGAAACCTAGAGGGAACTTTTCACGTCCTTACCCGCTATCTTTATGTCCATATGATTTCTTATTACCATTTTTTTTTCAAAAAAGAAAATCTTTTGATATTTAATTTTAAATTCATTTTTCTATTCACTAATCTAGTCAGGGGTGTAAGTGGATTGGACTGGATTGGACTTTGCCAAATCCAAATCCAGTCTAAAGTTTTTTGGACTCGAAAAATTGAGTCCAAGTCCAATCCAAATATTTTTTGAGTCCAGTCCAATCCAGTTCCATATTTTTTTCTTGAGTCTGAATCCAGTCCAGTCCGATTATTATATCTTTTTTCCCGATTTAGATTCAATGATTCACAATGTTTTTTGAGATGCTTGAGCATTTGACATCTGATTCAATTATCAATATCCACAAATTAGATTGAAAGCTTAAATCAAAGTAAAATACTATGAATAAAAAGTTGAATTAGATGCTTACATTGATCTAAGTTGAGAGGAAGCAGAGAGATTGAAAATTAATCTAAGGGAGAAATAGAGAATGCGAGAGTCGAGATAGCGAGGTAGAAAAAAATGAAGAGTAAGAGGAAGTGAGTAGTAAGGACTAAGGAGTGAAGTGAGATAGAATTAGTCGGCTACTAGCCTACTACTGTAGTACTGCTTGTATAATTTACTTATTTAACAAATGGAGCTAAGTGCAATAGTCTGGCGTCAAGTAAAATTGTCTGGCGCCGGTTGAAATATTTAGAGAGGGAAGGTTGAAAACTCCAAAATTTTAAATATAGTATCAATTTTTTTTATTATATACGTATTAAATATTTATTATATATAAAAATATTTTTGGACTGGACTGGACTTATTGGACTCCAAAGGGATGAGTCCAAATCCAGTCCAAAAATATTTGGACTCGAAAATTTGAGTCCGAGTCCAGTCCGAAAAATTTTCAGTCCAGTCCAGTCCGACAAGTTTGGACTGGACTGGATTGGACTCTGGACTTTTCATAGTCCGCTTGCACCCCTAAATCTAGTGGCCCAAGTTGGGTCAGTGCTCATGAATTAGCGGGTAATAATGGGGATCCCAACCCATAAAAAAACTTCTATAGAATACTGAGAATTTATATATACTTAGAGGCAAATATCTAGACAAACTCCCCAAATTTGAAGCTGATGAGAGTCGAACTCCATACCATGAAGTGGGGAGGTGGGAGTTTCAACCATTGGGCTCCTGCATGATTCTCCTAATTTTAACTTATGTGAGATGACATATAATACTTAGGTGGAAGGATAGGAGTTAGCTCAAGTGGGTAGAGCGCTCCTCCTTGGCCCCTGAGGTCAGGGGGTTCAATCCTTACCCCCAGCATTATGTTGGGGTATTTCCTAATTAACATGCTATGCATGCCTTACCAGCAAATGTGTTGGTGTTTCCTACAGGCTAGTAGCCTAGCCTGTAGGAGTTAGCCATTAAGCTAACTTAATTTTTCAATCAAAAAAATATATATAATACTTAAGTGGAGCTCTCTAGAACTCCCAAAAACATTGTCTTTGTGTATACTCCTTTTGTCCCAATTATACAGACCATCATTTCATACTATACGGTTATGTCCTAGATCTTTATTGAAATATATGAAGCAATAATAATATGATACTAACACACCCACCTATCTCTAAGAAAGGGACCCACTTAGTTGACCTAAAATATAAATTTTTTTATTATTGTTTATCAAATCAACGTTTATAAAAAATATCAAAATTTATCTCACTTATCTAAAAATATTTGGTGAGAGCCATAACATAAAATGAGAAGATAAAACCAATTTAAGCCCTTAGATAATCAGAAATAGAAGTTTAAGATGCTTCACGTGTTATCAATGATATATTTTAATTAATTAAAAACTTATAAAGATGGTTCCCAACTTCTGTAAAAGTAAAGCAAAAATCAATAAAAGTAGATGAACTATATCCAAAAAAGTAAATGAAATTGCTTAAAAGTAAAAAGAATTTAAAACCAGTTTGTGAAGTTGCAAAATTAAAGAAAAAAATAATTAATTAATGATACGACAAGTATTTAGACCATTCAACTTTGATAATACAAAGGCCTAAATTGATTCTATATTCTTATTTTAGGTTTGATTTATAGACACTAGTGAGTACTTATTACTTGGATTAATACCTAATTGTTGCGTATGATCTTTTATATTTTAGTGCAAGGTGTTAGAGATTCCAACAAAGTCATTTCTTTTAAATTATTTTTTTCTTTTTTGAATATATTTTTTTTAAATGCTTAGTACAAAATCAAAGTAATCTAGTTATCTGTTAACTAACGTTGACATATTTCCTTCTTTTTTTTAATTATTACTTAGTCCATAAAATATATCAACTTGAGCCCTAAGGGAATAAGAACTTTGGCAGATTACAGATAGTGCCTGCACTTCGTTCCTCACTTCTCAGGTTCTTTTAGACTTAGTTATATTCAATGGAGCAGGTACTGGTTTTTCAAGAAGACAACAACCGAAGACTAGAAAAAAAAAACTGTACAATCACAAAGGAAGAAAATATTTATAATAATATGATAATTAGAGAACTAATATGATAATTATAGGTTCTACAACATGCCATGCTAAAGCCTAAAGGCAGCATAATTAGTCAAATAGTTCAACCAATCAATAAGAAGAGCCGGACTAGCTTTCTTAATCTAGAGCTTTATAATGTTCTTATAATAAATAATTTCTACCAAGACAATTCAAGATATACAAATCAAAACATTGTTTATTGTCATTGTGCATTTTCCCATATTTTTATTACACCACAAAATTTGTTTAGTCATCTTACGAATTTTTCTCTCTTTGAAGAAACAACGCAGTATATTAATCTTATAAAATAACATACCTTAATATTTTACATAACATTAAAAAAAAAATCTAAAAAACAAGCAAGATTTAACTCACTTGGTAAGACTCTTATCCCAAACCCTAAAGTTCTAATCATATATATTTTACACATTGGATTGAACGATCGAGCTAATTCTGGAATAGTCCCAACTATCCACCGTTTTAGTCCCAACTTTTGATTATTTCTCAGTGGTCCCAACTTTGAAATATGTTTTATAAAAATAGTCTCAGTTGACTGGTCACTTGTTTAACTGGTTAAAACAATTATTTCTTTGACCTGTTTTCCTTTTCCTCCCGTATGTCTCTCCTCCCATCTTCCTCCCCTACCACTCCTACTCTTCCCTCTTCCTTGGACTATTGTCACCCTCGAAACCCCTCCCCCTCCCCCTCCCCTGGCACCCATGAAACCCTGCCTAGTTGTTTTACTCTCTCTTCAACTTTTCATCTTCATTGTTCTCGACGCCGTGGAAAAACATCTGCTGACGCCAAACTTCACCTGTGGTGGAAAGCTCGAAGCTCAATGATGGAGTCGAAGTAATGAAATGTCGTCGAGTTGACTGTGAAGCGATGTTTAAAAATGGCATTGAAAATCCACCGGCGGAACTTGCCGCCGTTGATGTCGAAATACTTCTCTTAAATCTCTCTCTATCTCTCTCTTAGATTATCTTTCTCTTCTAGCTGATTATAGTTCCATTTTGATCAAAGAATAACATATTAAATTCAAAATCAAGTTGATAGTGTAAGATTGCTTCATACATTTTCTAGTTAGTTGCCAAAATCATAGAAACCCAAAAATCCCCTAATTTCCTCCTACTCTTTCTCCTCTCTCTCATCACCCACTACTACAAAAAAGGCCTAGGAAACCGCTTGAAAATGGCCTAGGAAACCGGACTATAACACATCTCCATCTCACAGGTGTCCTAGGTTAAGAGACCGGTTATAATGCCTGGTTTCTTTGTTTATTTAGGAGACCGGTTGATATGTAAAACCGGTCTCTTAGATAAGTGTACATATAATCTGAAAAAAGGTTAGGAGACCAGTTAACATTTATAACCAGTCTCCTTACCTTACCCTTTGAAACCAGTTATTAACCACAACCGGTTTCTTAGGTATATTATATGTTTTTTTAATTAAAATGTTACAGTATACATACATTATCTGCTTATGTATTTACGTTTCCTTGTATATACGCCTTTAAAAAAAACAGATCTATAAATAACCACAATAATAGTAATATTATGAAACAAAAATTCCTGCTTGCTTTATTAATAATGTAAAAAATATTTGCTACATTTAATTTATACAAAATCAATTTCACTAGTCAAAGCATCAATATATTCCAATAATTAATGTCTTAAAAATAAAATTTCTATAATCTAATGATATCTATGAAAATTAAAATTTTAACTTAAGAGCAAATAATATGTACAATTGAAACTTGACCATTGTCTTCAATCTCCATCGTCTCGTGTTTGATTGTTTAAATATTTCACCCACGTATCTCTTAGCTCGTTAATCCTCTCTTGCGAATAAGTGCTAGGAATCCCAAGAAAGTACTACAAAACAATTACAAAGAATTATAATTAGAACTAGTATATCTATATTTTATAACTTTCATATATACAGACTCGGCAAGAAAAAAAATCAAAGCAAGAATAATCGAATTTCTAAACGATTCCTAATTTTTATGACTCATCGTTAGATCATGAATAGAGAACTTTTTCCTTCTACATTAAAATATACAATAGTTAAAATCAAGATGTTCAAAATCTAAGATTACTAGCATCTCTAGATCATATAGAAGAAAATAACAATGGGGTCCAATAAAAGCCTAAATTCCAACTCATATATCCAAGTCCAATTCAGATTTTAGGTATTTATCCCCAATTTTGTTTTGGTTGTAAAGATGATTTCAAAACCAAGGAAGTGTAGATGGTCATATGATGTCCCAGGGAGCCGTGTTGAATGCAAACCTCAATGCCTACTCACTTACCCCTCCATTAGTATAGACTGTGGAGGCACGGATTGTGTCCCAAAACCCAATTTGTATTCATGCAAATTTCACATCCTCTAGCTAAACAATGAAAGCCTAATTTTTGAACTTGAGATGAGAAACTAACAAGGATCCAGCCAGATGAATAATTTATGTAACTACTTTAAGATCACTACCGTGCTAGATTGTTGGGGAACATCCTCGAGCTAAATGATGAAAACCTAATATTTAAACTCAAGATAAGAAACTAACAAGCATCTAGCCAGACCAATATTTTAATCTAACTACTTTAAGTTCACTACCCTGCTAGATTGCTGGGGAGACTAACAAGTAACAAGCATCTAGCCTAGTTTTAGTAACTACAATTTGGTGGGGAGTGGAGACGTGGGGGAATGGATAATGTGTTCGAGCAGGGATTGAAACAGAACAGCTAGATAGGTACCTTGCTGAGCAGCAACCTGTAGCGGAGTTGCATAAGCAAATATAAACTTTCAAAGCGATAAATGGGTAACAATGATGCTGTCTAATTCTAGGACCAAGGTGACAAACAACAATCTTGGAACCTACAGCTGCATTATTCTTCACAAGAGCGATATCTAGACGTAAGTCAAGGAAACATACCAGCCAATTCAACAAAATCAAGAATCGGAAGTTGGAATCTCACGTGAAAACGCAGCAGAGTTGATTCAGATGTATTGAAGCTAATCAGAATTTTAGAGCATCAAAGAATACCAGAAGTCAATGAAGCTCCTCCAGTTAATTCGTTTACTTTTGAAAGCAAGAATGGGGTTTCAGCACTTCCCCTTATGTTTTGTTCCCTGAAAAATGTTCCAAATGAATCCGCATTAAGACTTAATTAGAGATACTACAAGCAGATTTAACTTAATTATAATTGAGAAAATTTCTGCGATTAGTATGATAGTATCTAACTTTAACCTTGCTTCAGTCAAGGCTCTCTGTATTGCAGATTCAACAAAGCTTCCAGAAGCAAAATGTTCTTTCGGAATAGGAACTGCAATTTGTATACCAGTTCCTAGCTTGAGTTTTGTGTTGGAATCTGCAATTCAAAGGATATCCATTAGAAATGTAAATGACAAGAAAATACACCATAAGAGATCAAAGTAAAGGTAAGTAATTTCTCAGGCACCTATTAAGAGAGCAGCATCTTCTGGGGAGTCTATGCGACAAGAAACCTAAAAAAACAAAGCATTAGACGATAATAATGTCAAATATTGCCTATAAGATTGCTTTCCCTTGGACTGCAATCAATTAGCTAGGTACTGTCCATTTTACTTATTTTCTTACAAAATCATCAACTATTCAAACTTTAGTATATACAAACATCATTTAATGTATCCACCCATTGCACAAAGATTCGAACACTTCTAAAATTTAGATAAAATACTTAAAACAGGGGGCCTTTTCATTGATAATCATTTCAATATTTACAGCAAAAAATCTTTATATTATGTATTCTTACCTATATAATCAACATGTACAACAAACTTTGGCATTTTTGTTTGTTTACCGGGTTCAACAAACCGTAATCAAATCTATCAAGGCCTCGTTATTGCTTGTTAAACACATCCCAGCAGACCCACAATTTTGAATTTCAATAAGCAAACCCTAACTAATTAATCAACGATTTACATCCAAATATTCGATTAATCTAAGAATCTAACATATATAAACTTATAAAAGTTGGAAAATATGAAATTAGAACTCAAAAATAAAAACTTAACAACTTACTGGTTCGAGTTAATGGAGGACTAGGTCGGCGAAGTCTAACTTCAAAGTTCAAATTAAAGGAGGTGAGCAGTGGTCGGCGTCTCGGCGAAGTCCTCACTGTTTCTGTCGACGAAGTCCTTTGAGTGTCGTTCTATATTAAGAGATAGGAGAGAGAAGAGATAAAATTAGAGGAGTAGAGAGGAGAGAGGAGAGAGGAGAGAGAGAGAATCGTGAGTCTGAGAAGAGGATTGAGGGGAATGAAGCGCAAGAAGGCAGAAGCTATGGCGCAGTAATGGTTTTTTTTTTTGACAGGTATTAACCACGATCTAGGTAGAATAATATTAGGAGAGGTAGTTTTTTTTTTCTATTGTATTTGTTCCATAATTTTAAAAGTAAATAGACTTGTAGTTTCAAAAAAAAAAAAAAGACTTATATATAAAACTTATACTGCATTAAAGTATTAATTAAAAAGATATTAAATTTTAAAATTATTATTTTTGGAAACCGGTTCAAGTTAGAAGTAGTTTCCTAAATCTTCACAATAAGAATATATACGTACAATAGTTATGTTGAAAAAAAATTTGAATTAAAAAAATAAAATATATCAAGGAAATCGGTTTTACTTGGAAACAGTCTCTTATTTCACAACAACTTTTTTTATTAGTCAAATACTTAAACTTAAGAGACTGGTTTTAGATAATCATTGGTTTCCTCTATTTAAGAAATGGGTTAGTAACCTCAACCGGTCTCCTATAGGTAGTCTCTTTGGCCATTTTTGTAGTAGTGACCCTTAGCTTCCTCCTCTTGCAAGAAGAAGGACTCTACTGGACCAGCACCTCTTGCAGGTCAGTAGTCAGTCCAACTACACAGGTGAACGCTTGATAGTAGTTGGGATAGGAGGGAATCTCTACTACCAAACACAAGTAGGTAGTGGATTTCGAATTTGTGACCTTAAGGTCACAAGGTGAGCCTACCACCTCCATCAAGCAAACTTGGTTGAGTTCTTCGATTTACTTATCTCAATACTATTGCTACTTATTGGGAAGGTTTGTATTTTCATTCTTTGATTTACTTTTTTTGGGTTTTGGGTTTTAATGTAAATTGAATTGCTAAACTTATTTTGTAGTTGATTGTTTGGAGAAATTTGTAGTGGTAACATGATGAATGAACAATTTTACCTTTTTAGAATTTCCATTTGTAATATGATTATGTCTGAAACTAGTCAAAGGAGTGATGTATGATTAGAGAGTCGGAAATCCCGAGAATAAATGAAATCCCGAGTCTTGTCATTGGAGGTCCTGCAAAATAGTAAGACTGGCCCGGGGTTTTTGCCGGAAAAGCCTCTCCGACGCTCAGTTGAGGTAAGAAAGTGAATTATTGTAGAGAGAGAGACTCTGGTTTATTTAGGTGAGTATTCAATACCTGTTCATTGATGAGACTGGTCCTATTTATAGGATTGAGGATCCCTAGACAGGTACCCTAAAAGGGTGTTCCCTATTGGTTAGGGGGGCTCCCTTCTGTTTGGAGAACATAGGATATTGGCATGCCTGGAATGGGCCTTAGTTGACTTTGGGTAAGGAGACCTTTATGGGGGCCTATCAGGAGGTTTGCTATGTGGTACCCACATTACCTTGTTGACCTGGCCAACCAAGGGATGTGAGTTGGCCACTGCGGACAAGGGTCCCCCGAACAATTAACCTCAAACATAGGGTGGGAATATGTCCACCAGATTCCAAAAGGGCGTCAGGGTCCCTGGCGTGATCCGACTAGGGTTCATGGTAGAGATACTTGACCTTGAGTGACCTTCAAGATTCTCCTAATAAGGTCGCTTGGGTCCGAGTGACACTTAAATTATATACTTGGATTCTCCGGCTAAGTGGAAGGGGATCCTCGCAACCCCGAGAAGGGGAGATAAGATAGGTATGTCTCGAAGGTGGGGATCATTAGCCCAAGCCGGACTGAGGATCATGACGAGATCACTCGGGCTCGAGTGTCTTAAAATGTGGACTTGGCTTTCTCATCCAAGTAGAAGCAGGGTCCCTTCGACCCCGAGAGTGAGAGATAAGATGGATCTGACTCGGGGGTGGGGCTAATGAGCCCCAGCCAGACCGAGGATCATGGACGAGATCCCTAAGACTCGAGTGATGCTCGGAATGTAGACTTGGCTTTTTCAGCCAAGTGGGAGGGGATCCCTCCAACTTTGAGAAGGGGATATGAGATGGATCTGATTCGCGGGTGGGGCTAATAAGCCTCAGCCAGACCAAGGATCATGAACGAGATCACTCGAACTCGAACGATGCTCGAAATGTAGACTTGGCTTTTTCAGCCAAGTGGGAGGGGATCCCTCCAACTCCAAGAAGGGGAGATGAGATGGATCTGATTCGAGGGTGGGGTTAATAAGCCCCAGCCAGACCTAGGATCATAGACGAGATCACTCGGGCTCGAGTCATGCTTGGAATATAGACTTGATCTTTTTTGAAACAGTTAAATCGAGGATCATGGACGAGATCACTCGAGCTCGAGTGATGCTCGTAACGTAAACTTGGCATTTTCAGCCAAGTGAGAGAGGATCCCTCCAACATAGAGAAGAGGAGATAAGATGGATTTAACTCGGGGGTAGGGCTAATGAACCCCAACCAGATCGAGGATCATGCCAAGTGAGTGATTCTCGGTATGTAAACTTGACTTTTTCAGCCAAGTGGGAGAGGATCCTTCCAACCCCAAGAAGGGAAGATGAGATGGATCTAACCCGAGAGCAGACTTCTTTTATGGAGTTAAAGTTTTGGGGGTCACGCCTTGAGATGGCATGAGTGAACATTCTGAGTTGGCTTGAGTTATCGTTTTGGGACAGATATGCTTGGCCTAAGCTGTTCCTATAAATGGGTCATTATATGGGCCAAGGCCCACTTAGGGGAGCTTTTGGCAGGGACCATTATGAGGCACGGAGGGGTTTTCATTAGAGGAGGGGAGAGAAAAGTCCTATATAAGATCATATATCTTGTCATTTTCTCCGTACTAATCATTTCTCATCCTTCTCTCTAGAATTTTCTCTCTCTAAAACTCCCTCCCCTTTGTAGCAAGTCCAAGTTTGAAGACTAATCCCGAAGAGGTACACTCCTTTTTCCTTTCCTTTCTTATTCTCTTTAATAAGGGTCAATCCCGACCGACTCCCCTATTTGATGGACTCGTGGTCGGTATCGAGTACCTCCTCTGCCACGCCTCCTCAGTATAAATTGTTTGAGGAGGTTTTGGGGTTGATGACCTCTTAATAAGTACCTAAATTCTCTGCCTGGACCCTCTCTCTATCACCGAGGCATTCCCTCTATCCAGCTCGAGCAGCTTCGAGGAAGAGGACGAGGGAACAATCCCAAGTCCTTGGGAGGTGTCGGTCGCTTATCCTCCTGTCAAGTTTAGTTACTTAGACCATTATCTTCTTTTTGGTATAGAGATGACGATCGAGGACATCAGTAATCAACCTAGCACTTCTGGTTAGGCCGACCCTCCGCCTCTCATATCCGAAGGGGGTCTTGAGGCTTACAATGTTCATCTCGACTACATGAAGGTTTTAGAGCGGGGCATAGACGTTTTGAAGGTTAAGTTTTGGATTTGGGTTTTGTATCTCATGGTTTGACCTAGTCCAACGACGACTGTATTGTTGGCCCCAGTTGGTTGCGTTCCGATTTACCGAGCGAGCTTGAGCAGGGGCTTTCGTTTTCCTTTCATCCTTTGACCAAGACTCTTCTGAACGAGTGTAACTTATTTTTTGGGCAAATAATGCCTAACACTTGGCTTTCAATAACCGAATTCTTAGCCATCTAAGACCTTCTTTTCGTGGCCCCGATCATGCGCTTTTGGTACAATATATTTAAACTGGTTGCGGATCTAGTGTACAATCATGGCCCCGGATGGTCTCATTTTCAATGCCAAAAGGGTTTTAGGGTGGCCACGGATCCCCCGTCCAAGCAGATGGGTTTTCGTCTGGAGTTCGTCTTTGTTTACTACTAGCCTCATATGCACGCGATGCGTGCGAAGACATATTAACATTAAAAGTGCTAAATGCACTTATATTATTTTATTGTAGTTTAATTTGATCATTCACAATTTTTTTTCAATGTGATAAATGAAAGTGTATCATAATGTACTATAAGTTGATATTATTGGATGATATATGCTAATATATTTAATATATGTGTAATTTATTACGTATCATTACATTGAGAAATTGGATGGTATAAGCCTCTTTCTTTGATACATTAGAATTACGAATATTTTTTAAAATAATATTATCTAATAATTATGACATATTTCTACATAAAAATAATATGATGAGTTGAATTATCCCAACTAACACAAACGACCACTATAAGCCTTTAAATAAATAAAATGATAAATTATCCTAATCGACACATAAGACAATTATAAAAGGCAAAAAATAGAAAGATGAGACTATCCCAGATATATTAGTCCTCAAAGTTTTAAATTGGTATGCGTGAAAAGTGAAAGTGAGAGGATCGTTAGAAAGTGTAGGAAATATATATTGTAATGAACGAGTTATGTATACTTTTTTGCTTTTTAATAAAGTAAAAAAGAGAAAAGTGTAACAAATTGGATAATTTGGAAAATGAAAAATTCATATGGGCTCACTTCTAGAACAAAAAGTAGAAAAAGTGTAGAAAATAGTGAGTTATTTTAAGGCATTACAGGGAGAAAAACACCCAAAATAGAAATGATTTAGAGTAGGAAGAACTTTTTAAAAACACAAATTCAAGAGTAGAACTTATAACTCACTTTTAAGACAAAAAAATTCAAAAAGTTATCCAAAAAGAATGGAAAATAAAATCCAAAACGAAAATCCTAGACCTACTACAATTTTGTTTAAAAATAATCTAATTTGAAAAATTTAGGTAGCTTAAAGTTTAATTTTTTCTTTGCAGGAGGAAAAACAAAATACTCTCTCCGTTTCCTAAAGATCTTCCTTGTTACTATTCCTACAGATACCAAGGAGGATTCATTTGTATGGGGTGTGGGCCTGTGGGGTGGGTAAGGTAGGAGATAGAAAAGGGTTAAGATAAATAAACAAATAAAAAAAGTTAAAGTAGGAGAAAGAAAGGAGTAAAATTGAATCAATAATGTAATGGTGGACCATATGATAGGGACATGAGAGAGTAAGAAGGGGAAAAAAATTCAGATAAGGAATAAAGTAAAAGAGGGAAGATCTTTTGAAAACACACTTAAATGGAAAGAGGGAAAATCTTTAGAAAACAGAAGGAATAGCAATTAAGAACGGAGATTTATGAAATAAAATTTACATTGAAGCACAGCCAAAGCTTTAGCGTCGAATACAGAAGAAGCTTTGAATACATAACCTCTAGAAGGATGGGAATCATGAATAGCAATAACAAGGGAGTGTTGCTGCATAACGGCATAAGTCTCGTAGAAAGATCCATCTAAGACTGCAAGGAAATAGTCCTATTTTCAAATAAAGTGAGCATTCCGAAAGACCTTATTTGTCCAAAGTGTGGCAATGAAATAAGTGCCCACCTGAGAAGATCAACTACTGTTTCTAATCTTCCTATATATCTTGAACGAAGATCGCTGACAAACTTGATTGAATTCTGAACCGAACGCTTACCTACGTAAGCTTACTGCATTGTATATCTTTACACCAAATTACACTTCACAGTCCAGATTCAATAGTAACCAAATTCACATGATGTACAAAGGAGTGAGCATTCATATTACTGTTATGTAAGTTCTTATCATAGTCGCTCCAGTAGGATCGGATAGTAGATGCCTTACAAGGCCCATTCTCAAATCATTAGGAGCAGTGAAGAACATATAGAAGGCAAACAATAGGAGATCAGCTGAAGAGAGATTAGAACCAAGGAATCCCTCCCACATCCTGCAAAGAAAGCACAAGATATTTTGCCTTCAAGCTCAAGTTACACAAGACTGGAGGTAAAAGAAAAGCAGATGACAAGATTGATTAAATACACTCAGAGCATTAGGTTATTTAAGAGCAGACACAAAGGCGCAAACTTCGACTGTTTTTAACCACCTCATTTTTCAGTAGCTTTTCATGTACATGCTTGCTTTTATGATGGTTGCTGATTTCATACAGTGGTGAAGTGTTGTCGAGTTCACCATTGTTCTGTATCTACTAAGGCTCTATTTACTTCACCAGCATATTTATACTGATATACTGATCTAAAACTATTTTTCCAGATTTAAACTAATTTGTACTCTTTGAAACTGATTGTTGGTGGTAATAATTGATGTTTGCTGAACACTAGTGTAAACTATGTAAGAAACTGATTTTGACTTAATTAAAACTGAATTTAATGATTAAAGCTGATTATTACTAATTAAAACTTATTTTAACAAATACCAAAAGGTTCGAACTCTTCGAAGAAAGGAAGATATGAAAGCAAAAAAAAATAAACAAGAAAGTAAAAGGATTGATTTGAACCTATAGCCAAGCCAAAGTAAAAAGGGGTCTAGGCTTCAGAAGGATACCAGAATTAGCCTAAATCTTCCTCAATCAGAAAGGAGCCAAAAAAGCATAAGCTAGGCTAGGCCTTCTGTGTAAAACTTATTTTACTGAATAAGATTTTTCTTAACATGAAAACAAAAGTGCCTAAAGCCACTTTTCTATTTTGCACTGACCATCAAAATCCTTCATTCTTGTAAATCACCAGGTCATAGCATGTGCAATGAATTTGTGAAATTTATGATCAAGCTTTAGATTTCACCCATCATCACTGCCAATTACTTTGCAGCCTACTCTTAGATGCACACAAATACCATCAACGTTCAACTGGTTTTATTCTCAGACTTTGGTTTAATTTGATCATAACTGACAGCAAAACCTAAACAAAAAGTTCTAATTGAGTAACCAAAAGGTGAAACAATCCACATTATGAAGGAGTCTCTTTTGTATTTCCATGATATTTCAACTCATAGGCGAAAGTTCAGATTGTGCACAAGTGTCGGGATTCTCTTTGCTTTAGACCCCAGTAGAATTCATTACCTGAACTATTTGACATTGAGGTTCTCCCCTAGGTTTATTATTTGGATAATGCAATGCATTAGTACAGTCAGTTTCTCTCTCTTAAATGATCATTAACACCTGAATCAGTCAAGTGTCTCAGACCCCTTCTCGGACTTTGGTTTTATTTGTTCAAAACTGACAGCAAAACCAAAAATAAGAGGTTCTAATCGAGAAACCAAAAGGTGAAACAATCCATATTATGACGGAATCTCGTTTGTATTTCCATGATTCTGCACTACAGCACAAGTGTCAGGATTCTCTTTTCTGAACTTAAACCCCAGTAAAATTCATTAACACCTGAATCAGTCAAGTCCCTCCCTCCCTCCCTCCCTCCCTCTCTCTCTCTCTCTCTCTCTGACATGTTTTCCAGTTGTTCAAAGCATTGAAATTTTGATCTTCAAGTCTAGTTAATTGCTGAGATAAGGAAAAAGATGATTGTCTGGATTCATACCATAATTCCATAACTGGGAAGAGGAGAAGTGGCCACTAAAGAAATGAAAAAATGACTCCTATGAGCAGAATGCATCTGAAGAAATTCTATGGCCACTGGTTTGAAGATACTTTATGCACAAACAACTTATGCTATACAGATTGAAAGAAACTAAAGAATTTTCAGAATTAGTCGCAGAGGAACTGATTGGAAAACACTTATGGCAGATACATGTAAGAGAGCGTAGTAATTAGAAATTGTATACTACTCTTTTACACAAAATTATGCAAGCTCTTTCAACTAAAAGGCAGACACTGTTGCGAGTGAAACGTATGCCAGAAAGGAGTACAGAGTATGCATCAGTTACCATTTTGGCACTTGGAAAAAGGTGCGGAAGAATGTCCTGATGCCCTCAATGTCAAGCTGAACTATAAGTGCTAGTCCAAACAGAAAGAACGCTCTCTGACGTTTCCTTTCCTGTGGCCAAAGAGTATTCCAGGCTGCACCAATGGAAAAAAAGAATTTAGCATGTTCAAATTCACTTGTAATTCGATCTTGGGAGTAAATCATTAGACTTATCTATCAAGCAGAATGGAGAAAGAGCAGCAAAAGAAACAAAGTTTCCCATCATGCTCAACAATTTTCTTCCCAATTTTCTTTACAATCAAAAAATGTGGGCATCAGCCCGTAGTAGTGCCTCATAGGGCTTTTAAGTATCTTATAATGAGAATTAACTCTAAACAAAAAAGCATAAACACCAAAGTACCAAATAGAGACCAGATATGAAAACTAGAAGTATATAACTATATACTAGAAAGTGACCTTCCCAGAATTTCCAGTCTTCCAGCATTAAAAAACCAGGTCTTAACAAGTTCATTAGCTAAATCTAAAGGCATCTCATCCCATGTCCAGAACTGAGGCAGTTCATGTGGTCAAAAGAAGCTAATGATGTCCATGTCCAAGCATTTTGAAATTTCAACGCCACTTAATTTTGAAACCATGCCAATCATGTTACACGAATACATCATTGATTTCATATATTCTAGTCGGGTCTTTAAGACCCGTCACAGTTCATCAGTACAATAAATCAAAGCAATAACTTCAGCTTTTTGCTGAACTAACTAAAAGTAATTAAAATATTCAAATTTGATGGATTTGGGAGACTACGGCCACACTTGTACAAACCTTGCATTGAGATATTCTCCACATTCCTCTGACGCAAAATTGCATTCTTTGAGATGCCATTCTTGATTAAATTCGCGATTGCAGATGCATACTTTGGAGCTTCTGATAGAGATCTCACAACTGAATATCCTGTGTGCCAAAGAAGATGGAAGTTACTAAATCACTTAAGGGCATAAGAATTACATATATCTTAGTTACTTTTCAGATCATACAAGGATATTGTAGCTTTATGTATAATATGACAAAGACAACTAGTATCTTACCTGTAGCTGGATGCACCATGCTCGCAGCAGCACCAAATGCAAGGTTTCTTTGCTCTGTATTTGGTAAGGATCCACCAACAGGTATATAGGACCACTCCTGCATCACATGGATTGGCTCTTACTACACAATGAACATGGGTTTTCTAATCGGTAAAAGATGGCGTCACAATAACCACTGATGAACTGTTTGGTAACTGGTAATCAAATGGCGGTAATGGTAATAGATTAATATGTAGCTTTGTACAGAAAGTAGCATGTCAGGATTCATTATGATGCTTTCTACCCCTAAACTTGTGATTTTCTTCATTTCATTACCATCCATTACCACTTTAAGTCTTATTGTAGGAAAGGAAATTTGTGAAGAAAATCACATATTTGAGATTGGGATTCCAATACCATGGTAATAAGTAGGGGATTTTCTTTGCAAATTACATATGATATCTTTACTATTTTAGTACCGCCAACAAAATAGATTGTGAATGCAGATATCCAGAGAGTTGACCAGAAAGCATATTAAAACTAATTTTGACCGGATCTGAACTACTATGACTCCACAATCCTGACCCAGAGAAACACAATGTGCAAAAAAATTAAAGTCAAAACCAAGTTAGACATATGCCAAAATGGCCCATAATTATTTGAGAAATTTCTTGAGGTACCCTTGAAGTTTTGCTTAATTCTCAAAATACCCTTATTGAATTTTGAAGTTCAAAGTTTAAGTTTCAAGGGTATCTCAGGAAATCAGTGCACTTCAATTTCTGTCTATGACAAGGGTATTTTGAACAACGTGTGAAACCTTAGGGGTATTTGAGGGATTACCAAAATGAGAGGGATATTTTGAGAATTACGCCAAACCTGAGGGGTACATCATGAAATTTTCCTAATTATTTTCTTGATGAAAGTAGTTTCAAATATTTTACATTAACAAGATATATAAAAAATAAGGTTCCTTTGACAAAGTTATAGGAAGAGATTCAACAAAAAATTAGTTTGGTCCTAAATGAAGATCTAGTTTAGCGCTTGAGCTAAAAATGTGGATACAAAATATTCATGGGAAAGTGGCAGTGGGAAGCCTGAGTGCCTAATAGAACCTAAATCCATCCCAAGCAATGATTTATTGAATAATTCTTTGGAAATATTATCCAATCTCAGTGGCAAGCTTTATATGTTCCTAGCCATTCTAGGGCCATTTTGGGGTTTTCTTGACATGATAGGGAGGCATATTTTGGGATGAAAAGCATTCAAGTTGCATCCCATGTTAGCAATTGGTCAAGACTTGCCTTTCCCTCTCGCACAAACTGGTTCATCATATACATGACCTACATGGAAAGTAGACAAATATTTTGAAACTATTAGACACTGATTTACAGTCTTAAAAGTTAATCTCAGAAGTATTTACTTTAATCGCAGAAGTATTTACTTTTTGCTCATAGGAAAGTTGGGATGGATCTTTCGGTATGCTTCACGAGATGCTCCCATATCAAAATTTATGGTGTTATCACCGACTACAAATGAGCAGGATGTCTCCACAAGCTTTATTTGGGGGAAATATATTACCATAGGAGAAGTAAAAATGCTATAGCCATGTTGGTTGTTTTTAAATCTGCGAGTTCCGCTCATGAACTGACAAAGGCTTAGGAAAGAAGAAATCCCCCACCTCCAGGATGAATCTTCTTCTTGATTATTTTCAAACCAGAAAAATGGAAAGTAAAATCCTGATGTCATCCACTGCAAAATTCTTAGTCTCCATAAGGACCACACTTTTGGACAAATTCTTTAAAAATCTAACACTCATACCAGATAAAACTATAGACTGATGACTGTCATGACTCGTGTGTATGAAAGAAGTAACAGACTGTCGGTTCTAGATAGTCTAACTTATTTGAAGGCAAGAAGTAGATCCTTCTAGCATACGATATCAGCCACATCTAAAAAAAAAATCATTTTCAAGAGGGGCATAACAGTAAGCCATGTTTCAATCATAGAATATTTGGTGCAAAGGAATCGTCACATTTTCCAAAAGAATATGTCCGATTATAATCATTATATATAGGACCACATGCCTTTTCCATCATCCTTGTACTGCTGTACAAGTGCTCTGCTGGGATGTTTAAGGAAACTGTTAACAGTTCAGAGCACAATGGGCATGATGACTATCTGTGCTTTTTGCCATTCCTTCAAGCTTACACTTAATTCTTTACATATCACATCTATATTAGGAAAAATGTCATTAAGTAGCTTAGGTTTTCGGCTAAATAACACCAAGCTACCCTCGTGATTTGATGATTATTAAGCATCTTAATCAAACAAGACTAGTAGCCTGTGCATGCACAGGGTTCAATCTTGTGGAAAAGATTATATTTTATTTGTTGGAAGAAATATAGATTTTTCAGATAAGATTCTGGTAAAAAGTAATTCAATGATAAGACGGTTGATAGACAATTAATATTATGAAAAAATAATGCATGGTTAGTAATTTTAAATACTTTCCATATTATATTAAAAATCATTTTGAGGGTTTATTTTATGATTTTGCATTGAAGTAAATTTCTTTAGGAGAAAAAAGGCGGTCACTTGGCAGTAGAAGAGAAGTCAAGAGTCGTTTCCTAGATGATATTCTTCGGCTTTATATATTATATGTATTATATTGCAAGTGAAATATTAGCCTCTGGTGTCCATAAATAATAAATAAGTACATTACATGAATATTATCAGATAATTGATGTCAGCATAGTGAGAGAAGATAGCAAATAATTGCTAGTACACCCATTCAGAAGTACATCTTCATTGGTACTGTGGTATGTCCTTGAGAAAGCAGTCGCCCTCCCTATTAAAGTAAACATTACTCCGCTCTCTAAACTAATCTTCTTTGAGGCCGTTCGAGATAGAATATCATGCAAATTTTAGACATCATGGGGGAAGTGATAGTAATTCAAGGTATTGAACCAATTAGCCCCATTTTAGCCTTTGCCTCCATCAACTGTTATTAAGTTCTGCTATATTTTGTAGTCAACGTCATTATACAATCTCTTTTACGTCGGTTTTCTTTCTCTAGGGCAGGGGGGAGGGGGTTGTGGGGAGCCACTTTACCATCCAAGAAGGAAAAGAGAAGACCAGTTTACTGCTATGATGTACTTATCGACTTAGAAAGTACCTCTTCATATATTTTGAGGATACGAACACCCATAGTTTGTAATCTCGCCATAAGCTTTTTCTTGAGCAGATCAAAGGGCATTGCATCTACTGAAGCCAAGCAAGTCTCCTGTGTTGAATTATATATTGAACAACTTTCAGGAGAAAGAACATTGAACATTATACATCCATAGAATACAAAAGGCTCACCTCAAAGAAGATTCTTGTGGGGGACATTGGCATTGCATACAAGAATGTTGGATACTTTGCCTCTAGAGATTGAAAGCTCTCTTTAGCATAGTCTCTATAGTCCATGAACACCATCAGGTTGGGATCATAAGGACTGCTTTCCACCTGAGATTATAAGAAAGTTACTATGTAATATTCCCTTCATCCCTTTTCAATTGGTATAGCTCGACCAACACGCTATTCACCTAACCTACTTTGACCATATTTCTTACTAGTATACTAATACAAATTATAGTACTCTCAGCTCTCAATGTATATTATCAAAATATCAACTTTTTATAATTTTAGATAGTAGCTAATTAAGAATATTGAATATTCCAAAGTTGTGCATTAACATGTGTGAAAGTCAAATTGTAACAATTAACAACGGACGGAGGGAGGAATATACTATCGCATTGTTAACTTTCCGAACCAGAATCTGAACACTTATATGCAGATTGCCAAAGTATAAAAGCCCCTGACTGAAATATAAACAACAATTATATGCTGTTCGCTTTTACTTTAGGCCCTTTCCCCATTGTCACTAATGAACATTCATTTGGGCAAATGCAACAGCAATAACTCACAGGTATCTTGGCCAGATTATTGAAGAGTAACAATCTTACACAGAAAGAAGAAAGACAAAAGAAAGGTCATATATCACTACCCTTTTTGTTCATATCAGCTAATTAGTATTTCTGAGATTGGGGGCAAACGTTCTAGAAAAAAGTTCCAAGGAAAATAGCATCATTTTGCGAAGAATTTTTGAAGTTCCATTCCTTCCAAGAATAACCTAATTTAATTAAAATACTGTATATAATATGCATGTGTGAAGGAATTTTTTATTTCACTGTTTCTTTTTCTTTCTTACGATTCAAACTTGCATAGTCTCTCCTATAAAGATAGTCCACAAAAGCTTAAAATTGTCAATACACCAAATCGGTATCACATAGAACTTGCAAGCAGAAAACCAGATTTACCAATTTTCTCCCCTTGCAGCTCAGAAATGGAGTTTAGATACTTATTTCATCCGAAAAATAAGAAATAAAAAAGTCCTGGAGAAAGGAAGTGAAGAAAGAATAACTAATAGCACCACCATAAAAGCATAGGTAGAGAGAGAATATGCTGAGATAACCGAAATTAGATCCTTCTTTTTTTAAGGGGACCGAAATTAGATCCTTCTTTTTTTAAGGGGACCGAAATTAGATCCTTATGCTCAATAACTGCATCTTCAATATATCAAGCTATATACTGCATCTTCAATGTATCGAACTATATACTTCCTCTATTTTGTTATACTTTCATCATCTAACTTGGACACAGTATCTTAGGAGCCCATGTGAAGTGGAGACAGATAGAAAGCGGTAAAAAGTGAATCCATGTAATAGGGGAGAGATAGAGAGAAACCATTGCCAATTTAGGTAATGATGCAAGTATTATGCAACTTCCATAAAAGGGGAATGATGCAAGTATAAAAAAAAAAAGGAGGAAGTATATGGACAAACATACCTCCACTTCCACACCATAAGCTGTTTGAACACAAACCCTTGGACCACCCACTTCATACTCTAGAAGTTTCCCTGAAGCTGCTCCAGATGCAACAGTTACAAGCCTGGATCATAGTGTTAATCAGTATGAACATACCACGACGAATTAACAAAATTAGAAAGATACGCACCTGCAGGGAATGATGATATCACGCTCACAAGCAACAAGACTACGCCCATCATGTCCTTCCATAATATTTTCCACTTTTGCATTCAAATAAGAGACACCTGACTCCAAACACCTAAACAAAATTAATACAAATTACATAACTACATAAAAACTTGCAAACAATATCAGGCAACAAATTTGAAGACCAAAAAGCAGAAAATGAAATGACCGGAGGCAGTTTTACCTCTGCACTAGCTCCTGGTGTAGTAAATGCCGGCTAACTTTTCCATAAGATCGACCAATAGATATAGGATTGTCATCATCAATATATACAATGGTATCTCGCCAGACCTGCTCGATACAGCCTTCAAGCCCCAATGCTGAAATAGGATTTATAGTTACAAATCCCAACCGACCAAACATTTGGCTAAAAGCACGTTTTTTACCAGTAATAATATTGGCAAGACAAAATAAAATTTCTGAAAGGAGTAACAAGCAAGTCTCAACGCTGCATATACAGAAAGTCATATGAAACAACCAATTGTAAGCCACGACAAAAATGAGACATTATGACTAGTTTAATACTTCCTCCATTTTTTTACTCGCAACGTTTTCCATTTTTGGCAATTCTCTATTACTTGCAACGTTTCTGTTTTTGGCAATATATTTCCTCTATCTGCATCCTCTCCCTGGTCCTTGTGCAAAGGGAAACATTGCGAATAATAAAACAGAGGAAGTATTGTAATTGCATTTTGTGTCATCAGACCACCAAGATGAGTGAGCATATGGTTGAAAACAAAACTAAGTTTCACTTCTATGCAGCAGTATCAAGAACCTCTTTAACATGCAGCATATAGGCAGAAGACCGCGTCTACAGGTTTAGTTAGAAGTAGTACCTTTAAACTCATCTTCCCAAACACCATAGTTATTCGTAAAAGGAAGATCAGGACCAACAAGGCCAACTTTTAGTCCTAGTTTAGCTGATTCTGCTGCCAAAGCTAAACCGGCTGGACCACAACCAATGACCACCATATCCAGCAATTCACCTCCATCTGATATTTGAGGAAGCTGCAAAAATATGACCTCGAAAAAGTTCAAAAAAAACGCAACTTCGAGTACATTGTAACATCTTAAAACAATAACAATCTCACCTAAAGAAGCTAGAAACATAAATTTCACATACCACCTATATATAACAGAAAAAAGAGGGAAATCACATCTAAGTCCAAAGTTGAACATTTCAGTCAGTCTACTTCAAGTTTACTTGTTTATAAACCTCGCTATCTAATTTACAACTTCCTCAATTCGGATTGAACATTCGCAAATTTATAAAAATTGTTACAAATGAATTAGGTGTTTGTCTATAAGCAAATTAGAGAAAAGTGGAAATCAGTAATTGGCAAATTAAGTACCTCTAAAATATCATACAAACACCTAATTCATTTAGTTCTAAAACTGATTTCCAATTTTCTCACACAACTTACACACAATCATACATTCATACCTAAACTCACTCCTTACGAAACGACAACAATTGCATGTTAAAATGCAAAAAGAAAATCAAAAATGTATTATTTCAAAAAGAAAACCTTATCAGCAATTTTGGAATGATAATCCATAGCTTTCTCCTGTTGCATTTGAACATAAAGAAGCTGAGAACCTCCAGCTTTAATGAAATCTTCGTCGTTAGCGAAATCTTCTCTGGCAACGACGCAACTGGTGTCGGTACTATTCGCACTCCTGCACTTAATAGTTGCACTCTTACGACTACTACAATCTACAGAAAACGGTAAATTGGACCTCCAAAAGCAAAACGCATGAAAATTTCGTTGAATTTGTATCCTCTTATTCTTGAAATGATCGAGATTAAGAGAAGGCGAAACCGCCATTGACGCGCATTTCGAAGCTCCAAGACAGTAATACTCCATTTTATGTGGTGCTGTTTGTAGGAAGGAAGTTTAATGTGTGTTCAATGGCGTTGAAGGTGATGCGGCCATGGATAAGTTGGTAGCGGAAGTTTTCTCTCTCTGTAAGTGTGTGTGAGTGTGTGGTGTGGTTTGACGCGATATTTTCAGGAATTTTGGATAGGGCGGGGAGGGAATTTGAGCGTCCAACTGTCATCTTCGGAATTGCTACGTGGAAGGATGGGATTGGTTATGAGAAAAAAAAGACCAAAACGCCTCAATTTTTTTGTGGGGGTATGATTTTAGGAAACCAAACAAGTAAAAAATAGCCAATGGTTGAACTCCTTTGGTGTTTGACAAGTTTTTTAACTACTTTTAAGTATTACTCCTCTAAAAAAAATTTAAAAAAATTAAGTATTACTTTTTTGGACTACTTTTTTCAGTCATTCATATAATCATATCACTTATACCAACTTATTCAAGAATCTCTTTTTTTTTTCTGTTAATAGTTAGACTAATTTTTAGAATAATCAAATTCTCTCTCCTACTATTTACTATATTTTACTATATCTTTTTTTCTCCTTTGGGTCTAACTCAATACTCACCATATTTATTATTTCCGGTTATTTAAAGATATACCATTGATTAATAGTTGTAATTTAAAATACTATATGAGGAGATGGTATATAAAAATCTAAACGAGAGGTTCTCTCTCTAGTTTCTCTCTCTATGTTTTTTAGTCCTAAGTTCCAAGTTTATTGGAGAAAATTTTATCCTTCCTTTTGCTTTCCTAGTGGTTTTCACTTGCAATCCTCTTTCTTCGGTTCTTTCATCTTTATATTTTTTTTTTCCTTGTTCAATGATTCAATACCTTCATTCTAATCATCTTTGAATTGTTGTTTCTCTCTTCCTAATGGAGCGGTCTCAATCTATGTCGAACTTTGTAATATATGGCATAAAAGGCAAGGTCCAATATTAAAAACTCCAATAGAGAATTTCATAAATCATCCAATTGATGTCTCCTTGATTCTGGTTGGAAAATTTGTTGATAATCGAAAATTTTCAGTAAGACATATTCAAGAATGGGTTGATACTTGGATTACCAAAAGACGTGTCACAGTAACTAAAGAAGGCAAGTTAGTCTTCTTCCATTGCAGAGAGTTTGAAGATAAGGTAGATATTTGGGGGTTATATGATACTCTGAATTTCAGAGGTGCCCTCCTGATTCTTGAAGCATGGAAACCCATATATTCCTTCAAATTCTTCAATTTTTTCAGAATCTGCGTTATGGATTAAATTAGAAGGGATCCCTCTAGTATTTAGCTCAAAGTAATAGCAAACTTGATATTCTCTCGTATTGGGAAAGTTCTTCACTTTGATGATGCCTCCGAAAAACCAGGTCTTAGAAAGGTCTTTGGTGCTCTAGTGTGGATTGAAACTAAGGCATCGTTGCTTCCTAGTGTTTTAAAAGAAATTCAAGAAGGCAGAACAGTTTGGGTTGATATTCGATATGAAGGAGTATTTATTTTCTGTAAAGCGGGAGTATCGAGCATAAAAAGTTATTCATACTCCAAGTCAAGGAAGAAAGTAAAAAATGGAGTGGACATTGCTATAGTGGAGGCATGTAAGGCAGAAGCTCCAGTCATGTTCGGAGATCCTAATGCTTTCCTATACACTAATAAACTTATGGGTTTCCTATTTTACCTCAATTCCTAACTACAGACTAAACGAACCAAGGAGACCTCCAGAAATTGAAATCTTTAGTAGTAGCTTCGACAATGGGGATGATGATGGAAATGATATTGGTAACATTGGTGATGAGGAAATGAAAATCCCATCTACCAATAAAAGCTCGAGCTGTAGAAGTAGTAACAACAACGAAAGTAACAGCTCGAGCCCATCCAAATGGCTTCGATATGTTGGGCCAATGTTCCGGAATTATGAAGTTGGAGAAAGTAAGCGTGCTTCCCAGCGGGTTATTGAGAATCGGTTAGAATTGGGCAATAAAATGATATCGGCCAATCATCCGGGCCTGCAATCAGCCTCTTTCAGCGAAGTAAGAAAGAAAAAAGTTAAGAATTTCAATAAGGATACAAATGGTATTTCAATTTCCAAACACTCCTTCAAGAAGAAGAAGAATGACTTGGGATTAGATCACACTGAATTGCTTCTCCCAAAGTCGGCGGTGCAGGTGATCCATCGTGGCATTTTCCATCCAAAATCTTCCCCAACACATTTTAGAACTCCAAAACATGAGATTGAGTTTAAAATTATTGTAGCAAGATCAGTGATCCAAAATCTTCTAATTTCCTCCCAAAAAATGACAACACCTAAGGTGAGAATTAAATTAAACTCCCTCTACAATTACAACCCCTCTTATAAGCACTTGATAGATCACTCTATTCACCTCACTCCTCCAACTCAATAACCCAAAACACTACTTTACCTTGTCACCCTCCGTTTTCACCAACTTTGACAAATTTATCCCTCGTGCAGCTTCACCTGTCCCTATCGCGTGGCCTAATGAAAATCAACAAAATTTACAATATCATGACCTCGTTGATCAAGATGAGATTCGAAACTCTTGAGAGAATTAAATTGCCCCAAAGAGTCATTCCTCATATTTTAATTCAAAGGATGATGGTGTCAACAGGTGGACCCCACACATTGATTCTCTTCCTATTAATGACTCATTAGATTGGAATGAGTTATTGATAACTTTTGGTGTTGAAGAGCCTAAGAACTCACCTCAAACTCCCCTTCAAATACCTGGCTTTCATTCATCTTTCCAAACAGGTTCTTCAAGCTCCTATCACTTTGTTCTAGAGGGGTGTCGGTGTCGAAGTTCTGCGATCTTTGTATCTTCCCTACGTTGACCCCTCATCTCTTCAACATAATGGAAAAATAGTATCCTTCTATCATGGCTTTAGGCAAGAGAAAGCTCGATTATTTGGAAGATATGTTTGTGGGCGCTGAAGTTGCAGATCTAGTGCAAATTCTTGAATTTCCAGATGAAATTTTGGTACAACCCATGAATGAAGTGGACAAGAATGAAGTAGACAAGGTCGAAGCCCTTCCAAACTCCATGTCTGTATCGGAGAAAGGAAGCCCATCGATTAAAGAGGTCATGCTCATCCCTGAGTTGGGCCTTGACCCAAACTCTCCCATGTTCATCTCGGCGGGCCAGTCTAAAGCAGGTAAGGAGCTTAATCCCAAATTTGATATTAATCCGGTTGTTATTCACGTGCTCAATGAGGATAAAGTAAAATGTGAAGCTCCGAGGAGGCAGTGGGTTGCCGACCTAAACCTAAACAAGTTGTCGTTCAGGCGTTGCTATGTGAAATAAAGAGAAAATTTTGAGGAATTTAAAACCCTCATTGAGAATTTTGTGAATGAAAAAACATTGGACATTCACAAATGGGTGGCAAAGAAAAAACAAGAAATCATGCAAAAATTCAAGAAACTTAAGTACATTGCATTATCTGGTACTGATGGCTTGGAAACTAAGCCTAATCAGTCTCCACAGGATATATGAAGATTCTTGCTTTGAATCATAGGGGATTAAATTCAGCGGACTCCCCTACAATTTCATTTTTGGGTTGGCTTGTCCGCAAATTCTCACCTCAAATCCTTTTCTTGTCAGAAACTAAATCTAATGTTAGTATGGTAAATAAGCTAGCTATGTATCTATGCTTCTCTAACGTTTCCATCGCGAATATTGTGAATAATGCAGGTTGACTAGATATTTTGGGGTTAATGAAGTGAACTTGGTGCTATGTAGTAGTTCTAAAAATCATTTTGCTTGTATTCTCGATGATGTAGTAGCTGGGAAGTTGTATAAATGGAAACTTATTTTGTTGTATGGTTCGCCTTATTTAGAGTCTAGGGGGGATGTTTGGGATTTAATCTCTAATCCTTTAATTTAGTGCAAATCCCCTTGGATAGCGTAATAATGGGAGACTTCAATCAGCTAGAATTTTTAAGTCAAAAAAGGGGGAATCACCTCACATATCTGGGAAAGAGCAATTTTTTATATGGCAAAGTCAACTAGGCTTGTCTGAAATTAGTTTTCATGGGAAGAATTCCGCTTGGTACAATAATCGATCTGCCCACAAAAGAATCTATGAAAGTTTGGACATAGTATATGCCTCAGAAAATCGGTTACACCTTTTCCTAGATGCAACAACTTTGAATCTTCCCATTCTAGTCTCAAATCACAGTCCAATCCTACTGCACACAAATCCCAACAAGCATCACAGAAAAAGCCCAGTAAAAATGGATGCATGATATTTTGACTTCAAAGAAGCTAAGGATCTTGTAAATGATCATGGAGCCTTCCAATCAATGGGTCTTCGATGTACAAGGTTGCCCAAAAATGTCTTCATGTTAGATATAACTTGTTCAAATGGAGTAAGAACTATAAGGCGCTTCATAATGTGCTTTGGGAGGATCATCTAGCTCAATGCATAGAGATTCAATCCTGCTTACCTCAGGAAAATGTAGGTGAAATTAATACAAACACAACCAAGAAAGAAAGTGTTGAACCCTACTTCTAATGATGATGAAGGAACAAAGATGCAAATTAAGTATTGGACTAACAAGTTGTTAAAGTGAATTAATTTCAAGGTATCAATGAAAGGAACAAAGAGAATACTAAGTCAAAGAAGAAATCAAGTTTGGATTTTGAAGACTAAGTGAAGATGTTCAAAGATTTAGTACTGGAGAAGCATTGGAGCAAGAAGACCAAAGTGAGGCTTTTTGTTTCTAGTTCCAATGTAAAGGAACGAGTAAGAATGGTAAGGAATTGTGGCAATTTAAAATGAGAATGAGCGTTTGTTCCTTTGTAAGAAACAAACGAACTGGAGCTGTTAGAATAAGTTAAAGGAACTAACTATTAAAAGGAACTAGACTTAGGATGAAGTAGTACAACGGTTTAATTATGTTTGTTGAGTAATTTATGCCTAACTAACCGTTTTATTAAAGTAAAAATATGATTTTAAGGAAAATCTAAGGAAAAGATTTTATTTTTATAAAGATAATAAGCATCCTTTTTGGTTTTATGAAAAATATTTTTTAAAGATAAAATACTTTTTAATTAAATCAGATTTTAGAATTACTCCTTTAAGTGGTTGCTAAATTAAGGGAATAGTAATATATTTATCTCCCACGTTTAACAATGATCAGGGAGATCATGGGTTTAAGGAGGAACGTGTTCCTCCGGGTAAGGAACATCATAATGGTTTTATCACTAATACATGTTTTAATCCCACATTCTAAGTTATTACCACTATAAATAGAAGTGTTTCATTAAGTTCCAATTTGTGTATGACCGAGTGAATTAGTGAATTTAACTAATTAAGTAAAGTGTCAGTGCCTTCATTCTCTCATAAAAGTCATTTGTTCTTTGCCTTCTTACTCTAATTCCACTAAATTTATTTGGTCCATTGTATTTTGGTTTTTGGGGTAAGGGGACTTTGAGTGAAGTTCTACAAGAGAGAAGCTCTGAGTGAAGCGAGTCAAAGTGAGAAAACTTCAAGTGAAGTTGAGAGGAACAACGGTTAAGGGAACAGTTGTTCAGGAACTTGAGTTTAATTAGGAACTCAAGGTGCGGTCTGTGAGTAGAATTAGGTTGTAACTAAGTTGTTTGTCCTAATTAGTGAAAGAGTTGAGTTTAAAATCCCTAGTGGTTAAGGTTGTTTCTTCTTGTTCGGCCCAAGAAGTTTTTCCTCGTAAAAATCCCTTGTGTTCCTTTAGCTTGTTTCTTTGTTTAAGTTTAAAATTTCACAAAAAGTTACGTTTATTTCTACACATACAATTCACCCCCCTCTTGTATTGTTCGTAGTCAAATAACAATTGATATCAGAGTTAGAACTTATGAAAAATAGAAAATTGTATTGAGAAAAAGATCCAAGGAACAATGAATACTACCGAGAAACTTGAGGAAGGTTACTCTACACAAAGGCCTCCTGTGTTCAATGGGAAGTTCTGATCCAATTGGAAAACAGAATGGAGATATTCATCAAGGCCGAAAACTACCAGTATGGAGAGTCATTGAAGTTGGTGATTTTGAGGTCACGACTACTAATGATAAATATGAGGTAATTCCTAAACCCTTCTCTGAATATGAAAAAGTTGATTTAGAAAAAATGAAAGTTAATACTATGACTGTTAAATTGTTGCATTATGGACTTGGACCCCATGAACACAATAGGATCATGGGATGCAAATTCGCAAAGCAAATATGGGATTTACTAGAAGTAACCCATGAAAGAACTAATGAAGTCAAGAGATCTAAAATTAATTTACTAATGAATCAATATGAACTATTCTCCATGAAGGCTAAGGAAGCATACAAGAGATGTTTACTCGTTTTACTAACATTATTAATGAGTTAGCCTCTCTTGGTAAGTTTATTTCATCAGAGGAACATGTTTGAAAAGTTCTTAGGAGTCTTCCTAAGGATATATAGATGGATGGCTAAGGTAATTGCTTTACAAGAAACAAAAGACTTCACTAAGTTCAACTTGGAACAGCTTGCTGGATCACTTATGACTCATGAGCTCCACCTTGAACTGAGTATGGTGAAAGCCCTAAGTCTAAGTCCATTGCCCTCAAAGCAGATGATGAAGATGAATCTGACTTAGAAGGAGGAAGCAACAGTTATGGTCCGAAAATTTCGAAAGATGTATAGGAACATAAAGAATGAGAACTTCAAAGGTAAACTAAAAAGTTTTCTAACAAAGTTAGTTGCTTGTCATAAATGTGGTAGTACGAATCACTTCATCAAGGAATGTCCACTTTGGGAAAATGACAAGACCAAAGAAAGGAACAAGAAACGCTTCGCTGAAAGGAACAAGGAAAATAAAGCACCTTTCTCTAAAGCGAACGTTCGAAAGGCTATGATAGTAGCTTGAGGAGATTTAGAGATCGAATAGGAACAACAAAATGAAGAAATTGCAAATCTTTGCCTCATGGCAAACACTGACGAAAAAGAAGATGAATTGTTGAGGTGAGTCAACATGTACTTGAATCAGACTTAGATAGAAAAACTAGGCTTGAGATTTATGATCTTCTTTATGATCCAATTCTTGAATGTATAGATGAACGTGAACAAACTGAACAAGCTATTAAAGTTTGTAAAGAACATATAGAATGGCTTAAGAAAATGAGAAAGGATACTAAAACTAGGTTCTTTGATTTATTTGATAAGAACTTAAAAATCAAGGAATTATATGAGAGTGTGAGAATAAAAAAATCAATTTATAAATTTCACACTTAAAGGAACTTGTCCCTGTTCTAAGTTCCTTTGATATTAGATCAACTCCTTTGAAAGGTTATAAATATGAAATCAAAAATTTGAATAAAGAGAAATATGTTTTAAAGGAACAGATTTGTAATCTCAAGAAGGAACTTGTTATTGCAAGGAACAGAGGCAAACTAATAGTCGTTCCTAAGTGGATTGAGAGACCACAAACTAAACGAAAAGAAGGTCTTGGTTTTGAAAACCACAAGAAGAGGAACAACTTAAGAAATATGTTGACCTACCTAGTAACAAAATTTGCATGTACGGTGGAAAGATAGGTCATTACATAAATCAGTGCTAACTAAGAACTGAAATAATTGGCAAAAATGTGAAATCAAACAACATGAAATGGGTTGCTAAATCAAATGCTAGTCAAGAACAGGAACCCACAAAACAACGGGTTCCTACAACTAACAACTAGTTGATTTTTGCAAGTTGGAATAAGGGGGAACAACACTTGGTATCTTGATAGTGGTTGTTTTAAGCATATGACAGAAGACAAATCTAAGTTTCTCTCACTCTCAACCTATGAAGGTTGAAGTGTGACTTTTGGTGACAATAAGAAATGTAACATAGTTGCTATGGGTAAGGTTGGTAAGTCACCATCACATTCCATTGGTAATGTGTTTCTAGTTGAAAGTTTAAAGCACAATCTTTTAAGTATTTCCCAATTATGTGACAAGGGAAATGTTGTTAAATTTAATTGTGAAAAATGCTTGATCGTTAACATTAACTCTAAGAATGTCATCTTGGAAGGAACGAGGAAAGGGAACACATATATTGTGAATCTTGATCTTGTTCCTAAAAACAACTTGACATGCCTTTGTGTTATTGAAGATGATCCACTCTTATGGCATAAGCGTCTTAGACATGCTATCTTTTCATTACTTGACAAACTTCGACCTAAAGATATTGTTTTTGGATTACCATCTATAAAATTTCATATTGATCAAGTTTGTGATGCATGTGCCAAACGAAAGCATATTAGACCCTCTTTCAAATCTAAAACTGTTGTGATCACCACAAAGCCATTAGAATTAATTCATATGGATCTGTGTGGTCCTATGAGAAGTCAAAGTAGAAATGAAAAAAGGTATGTGTTAGTTATTGTTGATAACAACAAATTGCCCCTTAGGAGATTAGAATTATAAAGCAAATAAAAACCCTCTCCTAGCGCACGATAAGGGTTTAGCTATTGTGCGCCTGAAAGGGCGGAATGGGGCGGAAGAAAAAGACGGCGGGGCCGGAAACCACCGTTATGGCGTCGGGATTTTCTCAGGAGGCTAGTGGTAGTGCTAGTATAGTCAAAGAGGAGGTAAATACAGAGATATCTGATGGAACAGTAACTGTGACTCCACATCTGATAAGTAGTGGGTTGATTCGATCTAGCTCGGAGCATGTGGAGGTGGCAACTCAAAAATGGCAGACTTTCACGGGACAAAATAGAATTTCTGATAAAGGTATGGGTCTTATATTTGTTGCTCCTATTATAGTGGAAGGTAATCCTACTGCTAAGTTAGATAAAAATGAAATTGATAGAATGAATACTAATTGGGAAAATGCCATCATTGTGTATGTTGTTGGGCAAAATCCAACCATGACTGACATGTGAGATTTTATTAAAGCTCAATGGGGACTTAAAACTGAACCTGGAGTATATAAACATGATGAAGGATATTTTGTGGTGAAAATGAACTCGAAGGAAGAAAGGAATTCTGTTGTGTATGCTGGGCCACATTTGTTTTTTGGTAAACCAATGATTGTGAAGAAATGGACAGCTACGTCTGATTTTCATAATGAAATTCTAAAAGTTGTGCCTATTTGGATCAGATTACCTAATCTACCATTGAACTGTTGGAGTGAGAATTCATTGAGTCGAATTGGAAGCTTGCTAGGGGTCCCAGTGTATGCAGATGAATGTACAACCAAGACCTTAAGAATTTCTTTTGCTCGAATACTAGTGGAAATAGATGTCACTAAAGAAATCTTGTATGAGATAGCAATAGAAGATCCTACTGGAGCTATATTTAAACAAAAAGTGGTCTATGATTGGTTGCCTGAGTTCTGTAAAAAATGTCAAGTAATTGGTCACAACTGTGAGGCCAATACTAAAGCTCCTGCAAAGTGGGTGAAGAAATGGGTTCCTAAAAAGAAGATAGAAACTGTAATTTCAAAGGAACAGAATCCTGAAGAAGCACAGATAACTCTTGATGAAATAGAGGAGACCAATGGAGACATCTCACATATTGTGACTCCTTCTATGGTAGTTGATGCCTGCTTAGGTGGGGGTCCTGCTATAGTTGTAGAGACTGATATGGTGAATACTCCTGCAGTTACTCCTGAACATGTGCCTAAAATGACTGAAGAAGAAGAACCATGGAAAATTGTAACCAGGAAGTCCAAGGGTAAACATGTTGCCCTTCATAAAAATGGAACAGTTAACTTCTCTCAATTGGACTCAGCAAAAGCTGGGGGTGCTAGGGGACCAAACCCCTATCTATCCTGAATGGAGTTGATTTCTTGGAATGTGAGGGGCCTCAATGACCCCCTCAAAATAAAGGAGGTAAAGCAGACTCTTCATCTTAATCATGCTACTTGTTGTGCTTTGTTTGAGACTAGAATTAGAGCTAGTAACTGTAGTAAGATTCAAAAGAAATTTGGGGATAGCTGGAGTTGGATTGATAACTATGGGTTCTCTCCTAGAGGGAGGATTTGGTTTGGGTGGAAACCAGGAGACATTACAGTGGATGTCATATATAAATCTGAACAATGCATGGCTCTTAAAGTGCATAAATATACTAGCAAATACACATTGGTTGTAGTGTATGGACTTCACACCATTGCTGATAGGAAACCTCTTTGGGTAGACCTTGAAAGATTGGCTAGCACTATAAATGATCCTATTCTCTGCATTGGGGACTGTAATGCTGTTTGGAGTGCTCATGATAGAATAAATGGGGTGGAGGTAAGTGAACAAGAAACTCAGGACTTTGCTGAGTTCATGCTAGCCTCCCACATGATTGAAGCTGCTTATTGTGGAGTTTTCTACTCTTGGAATAACAAAAGTCTGGGAAGTGCAAGAATCTGTAGTAGGATTGATAAAGCTGTGATAAATAGCAGTATGCTTGAAGCTTTTCCTGATCTTATGGTGAACTATCTTCCAAGTGGTGTGTCTGACCATACTCCATTGGTGGTAACGTTTCAAAATACAGTTAGGGAGAGGGGTAGACCTTTTAAATTCCTCAATATTCTGGCTGAAGATGCAAAATTTATTGAGGTAGTGACAGAAGCTTGGAGATCAGTGGATGATAGGTATCACATGAAGAGAGTGTGGAAAAGACTTCAAGCTGTGAAGAGAGCTTTGAAGGGGCTGTAGACTACTCATTACTCTAATGCTCACAATAAAGTGGAAAGTATTAGAGTTAATCTTCAAAATATTCAGAACAACATGGCAATTAATACAGACACTCATTTACAGAATGAAGAAAGAGAGTTGGTCAATTCTCTTAGACACTGGTCAAGAGTGGAGGAAAGTATCATCAGACAAAAGTCAAGAATACATTGGCTTGCTAAGGGGGATGCAAATACAAAATTTTTCTTCACTGCAGTTAAAGTAAGACAAGCAAAGGAATAGAATTGGAATGCTTAAAAACTATCAGGGAGATTGTCTAACTTCCACTGAGGCAATTCAAGAAGAAATTATCAGTTTCTATAAGAAGTTGCTGGGTGATTGTGCTACATCTTTGACTGGTCTAGATCTAAACACTATTAGAGCTGGCCCAGTGTTATCTTTAGAAACCAAGGCAATTCTTATAAAACCAGTCACTACAAAAGAAATTGATAGAGCTTTGTATCAGATTGATGACAACAAGGCCCCAGGGATTGATGGGTTTAATGGGTTGTTCTTTAAAAAAAGCTGGCACATAATCAAACATGATGTTTACAGAGCTGTCCTGGAGTTTTTTGATCAAGCTTACCTTCACAAACCAGTTAATAACACTATTATTACACTGGTCCCTAAAGTAACCTCTGCTATGTATGCTAAGGATTTCAGGCCAATAGCCTGTTGCACCACCCTCTATAAAATAATCTCAAAGATTCTCACTCATAGGATGCAAGCTGTGATGCAGGAGGTGGTGAATGAAGCTCAATCTGGTTTTATACCAGAGAGACATATTGCTGACAACATTCTTTTAGCCACTGAACTGCTAAAAGGGTATTCTAGAAAATATATTTCACCAAGGTGTGTCATCAAGGTGGATATAAAAAAGGCTTATGACTCTGTGGAATGGCCTTTTTTTAGAGAAAATGTTGATTGAGCTGGGCTTTCCTACAGTGTTTGTGGGATGGATAATGGGTTGTGTCAGAACTGTATCTTATTCCATAGCCATAAATGGTATCCCTACTATTCCTTTTGCTACTAAAAAGGGTCTAAGACAAGGAGATCCTTTGTCTCCTTTTCTTTTTGCACTCAGTATGGAATACCTCAGCAGGTGTTTGAAAGAGCTTAAGGATGATCCTGACTTCAATTATCACCCCAAATGTGAGAGAATCTCTCTTAATCATCTTATGTTTGCAGATGATTTACTAATGTTTGCAAGGGCTGATATAAGTTCAGTAGTTAAAATAATGAATGCTTTTGAGAAATTCTCTAAGGCCTCAGGGTTGGTAGCCAGTGTGGAGAAAAGCAATATATATGTTGTTGGCGTGAATGAAGATGATGCTCAGATGCTTGCACATGCTATTAGTATGCCTATAGGGAGGCTACCTTTTAAATATCTTGGGGTTCCTCTTAACTCCAAAAAGCTCACAATCTCTCAATGTAAAGTGCTGGTGGAGAAAATTACTTGCAGAGTTCAATCTTGGATGACAAAGCACCTTAGTTATGCTGGTAGACTGCAATTGGTGAGAAGCATTCTAAGTAGCATGCAGAATTATTGGGCTCATATTTTTCCTTTGCAAAAAAAAGTTATTAAAGCAGTGGAAGCAATCTGTAGGAAGTTTTTGTGGACTGGGTTAACACTAGATTCCAGAAAAGCTCCTGTGGCTTAGCAGAATTTTTACAACCCTAAAGTATCAGGTGGGTGGAGTTTGATCAATATGGAGAACTGGAATAAGGCTGCAATGTTGAAGCTTCTTTGGGCTATTACTTTCAAAACTGACAAGCTGTGGGTCAAGTGGATAGCTGCCTATTGTCTTAGAAGACATGATGTGTCTACTGTTGGAATAACAAACAACATGTCCTGGCATCTGAAGAAAATCTTAAAGTTAAGAGAGCTGAGGGTGCAATTGAACTGGGAAGATTTGTTGCTTAATGGGAAGTTCAGTATAAAAAAAGCTTACAAGCTCATTCAAGGGGAGATGCAGAAAGTGCAATGGAGAAGAATTATTTGCAATAATAGAGCCAGCCCAAAGAGTAAGTTCATTGTGTGGTTAGCTGTTCAAAACAGACTGCCTACCACTGACAGAATTAGTAGATGGAATGTGGAGTGTCAATTGCAATGTAGGTTGTGTGATACACAGAATGAGTCAATCCAGCATCTCTTTTTTGAATGCAGCTTCTCTACTGAAGTGTGGAATGGTCTGCTGCAGAAGATGGGGTTCAATAGAACTGCTGGCTCCTTTGATGTTGAAAGCAGAATTGTCTGTTTAAAAGCTCATAGTAAGAGCTTGAAATCAAGAGTCTATGTGATGATGTTCTCTGAGGCAGTGCACACTATTTGGTGTCAAAGAAATAGTGTAATTTTTGAGAATACTTCTTGTTCACCTGCAGTCTTGATAAATCGAGTTATTTTTCAAGTTGCTTGCAATTGTAATGAAACAGAGAGGAGGTTATTAGTTCAGTAGGATCGGAGCTACTGATGTGGTTAGTCTTGTGTAGTTAATTGTGGAAGTATTGTGGAGTCTAGCTTGTAATTATCACCAATTTTTTTGGTAGTCAATAAAAATTTTGAATTGCCAAAAAAAAAAAAGTTATTGTTGATAACTACTCTAGGTACACTTGAATTATTTTTCTCTCTAGTAAGGATAAGACTTATGATGAGTTCCTTGTCTTTGCTAAAAGAGTTAAAAATTTGAGTGGTCACAAATTGATGCATATTAGATTCGATCATGGTAATGAATTTGAAAATTATAAATCTGATGACTTAAATAGAGACCATGGCCAGATCATTATTTATATGCCCCTACAACACCACAACAAAATGGGGTTGTAGAAAGGAGAAATAGAACTTTGAAGGAAATGACTAAGACTATGCTAATTGCTAGTGAACTTCCAAGAAACTTTTGGATTGAGGGTGTTAATACTGCTTGTCACATAATAAATTGTGCCATGATAAGATCTATCATTGACAAAACTCTTTATGAGCTTTATTTTGAAAAGAAGCTCAATATTACACATTTTAGAACATTTGGTTGTAAATGTTTTGTTTATAATAATGGAAAAGATAATCTTGGAAAATTTGATGCAAGGAGTGATGAAGCAATATTCTTAGAATATTCATTACATATTAAGGCTTATAGAGTTTATAATAAAAGAATTATGTGCATTAAAGAAAGTGTTCATATATCTTTGATGAATCTGACAATTTTAATCCAAGCAAACCGATTGATGACTTAGATATAGGCTTGGTTCGATCAAATGAGAAAGATGCAAATTCAATTGAGGAAGAAGAAATGAAAGAGGAAAGGAACAAATAAGATGAAAACATTCATAATAATAATGTTCTTGTTCCTCAAGATGATGGAGTTATTACTATTCCGGCTAAGAACGAAAATGTTGAAGGAATTGATTCAACAATAGCTGAAAGAGGAACAAATGAACATGGCTCCTCATCCTCTCATGAAAATCAAGAGGAACAACCCGTTCCTATAATGGAGTTTCAACCTAAACCTTGGAGACATCAAGAATCACATCCAGTGAAACTCATAATAAGTGACATATCCAATGATACGCAAACTAGATCTTAGTTAAGGAATTTTTGTGCATTTCATGCATTCCTATCAATTATGAAACCAAGAAATCATGAAGAAGCCCTAGCAGGTTCTGATTGGATCACTATTATGCAAGTTGAGTTAAATGAGTTCGAAAGAAACAAGGTATGTCATCTAGTTCCCTCTTCTAAACAACAAAAAGTGATTGGCTTAAAATTGGTGTTTAGAAACAAAGTACATGAGTATATAACAATTGTAAGGAACAAATCTAGACTTGTAGTAAAAGGTTATAATCAACAAGAAGGAATTGACTATGAAGAAACCTTTGCTCCTGTTGCTAGACTTGAGGTCATTAGAAAATGGGATTTTAGTAAATGAGAATAATCCTAGGGATAGATTCATCCCATCTAGAGGAATCCTTCAATATGATCCTCTATCTCTATAGATTTTCATATTATGTACGAAAATTTTAGCCTGACAATTCCAATCAGCTAGTAGGATGGGAGATAAGTTAGTAGGAGTAACTTTGGGCCATTCCCATGTCAAAATTTATTTTTTGAATTTTTGCTGATTATACGATGATATTTGCAAAAACTAGTTTCGAAAGTTGTTTGACCATTAAAAACTTTTTTAAAAAAATATTGTTCAATGTCAAGTCAATTAGTCAATTATAATAAATCAGCTTTCCAATACTCTCCAAACACCGATCCATCTTTATTGGAGGAATTTGCATTAATCCTTCAAATGGAAGAATCTTTATCTCTTGGGAAATACTTACGTTGTACAATTATAAGTGACAAAGTTACTAATGATACTTTTTTTGGATATTCAATAAAAAGCTTCAGCTCAGATATGCAAGTGGAACGCTAACTCGTTATCTCAGGCGGGGCGTACTATTTTAATCCAAGCAAATCTCGCAACTAAGGAAAACTATTAGATGCAAAGTTTCACCCTCCCTACCAGAATTCATACTCCCACCAGTCTTTATTAGTTTACCCATATTCCTTTTTGGGATGTCCCTTATTAGTTTACCCATTTCTTTTTTCTATTTTTGGAATAGGACCACTAACTTTGCATCACACATACATTCAACTTTGATATAAAATAATAGTTTCTCTTTCTTTTCATGTCCCACAATATTATTTCTTCTAAAACTTTGTGCAAAAGAAATGGGTAAACTAATAAAGACCGGAGGGAGTACTTCTTTAGATAAATTCTATAGAAACTTCTTTTGGAACAAAAATCCTCCGTCTAAATCTCCCAACTTGATAGGATGGGATAAAATCCGCCTCCCGTAGTGGGTGGTTTGGGATTGCGTAAAAAAATTAGCATTACAAATGAAACTAATATGGAAAATGTTGAAGGCCCCAGAAAATTTGTGGATTAAACTTGTCAGGATGAAATATCTAAAATCGAATTATTTATTTTCTTATGCGATTAAAAAAAATATCTCTTAGTAATGGCGTAAACTTATGACTTATGAGTCTATGCACAATCTTTAGAAAAGGGTTGAGATGGAATGTTAGGATAAGTGATAATATATCTTTCTGGTTTGACAGTTGGGTCTTCAACTATCTTTTAGCAAACATGTGCTCCCCTCTTGCAGCTTCTGAAAATATTGCTATTATTTTTTTTTATTATGGAAGATAGAATTTGGGATGTTAGTTTGTTGACGCAATACGTTTCATTCCTTTAAATGTTATTCCAGATTCTCTAGTTTAGGGTTTATCTGCAGATGGTGATTGTTCGGTTAAATCGGGAGTGACTCTATTTCAAGGGATGGATGTAAGGCCAAGTGAGAATATGAATTTCTCTTGGGTTTGAAGATTAAAAGACCCTCCTATAGATAAGGTTAGATTCTTTATTTGGAAAATTTGTCAAGATGGTTTACCCACACAAAAAAAAAAATGGTTAGAAAGGAGTCATGTTTTTTTGCCCCAAGAATGTATCTCTGTAATCACCATTCAGAAGATGTTGATCATCTCTTCTTTTCTTGTGAGATGGTTGAGGATGTGAATTCTTTATTGATCGCAAAAAATTTAGCTCCAAATTCCCTAGTTGGAGTAATAATGTTACTTCTTTTAAGCAGCATGTTTTGGAGTTTCGTAACTTTAGTACCATTTTCCAAATTGAGATATTTGCTATAATTTAGTGGTTTATCTGGTATACTAGAAATAGTATTATCTTTCGTTAAAAATCCTGTTCCGCTACTAAATTGGGGGAAATGATAAAAGGTTATATTGATAATGTTATTAAAAGTCTAATATTGACAAAAGAAGGGCCATAAATTCCTCTAGTTGGGCTCCTCCTCAGGAAGGGATAACTAAGCTTAATTTTGATGGCTCTAAACTTAATAATGATCAAACTTCATATGGTTCCTTTATAAGGAATAGTAAAGGTGATATCCTTTTATGTGGAGCTAACACTATTAATCCTTCCAACTTTATCTTATAGTTGTTGAAACTTGGGATCTTAGGAAAGGTATCCGGGGAGCAATCTCTATTGGCATTAAGAACATTTGGATTGAAGGCGATAATTTTTCGATTATCAACTCTGTCAACATATAATGGAAAATTCCTTGGTTTATTAATGCTCTTATTTTGAATGCAGCTGAAGATTTGAAAAAGTTTGAGATGGTCTAGGTAGACCATATTATCAACGGTTATTTCACCAAATAACCCCGACAAATCGCGAAATTCACAATATACTCTCAATGTTTCAACAATTCACCATGTACCCCTGACTTTTCATTTTTGTGCACCAAATACCCTTTTTTTAACTGCAGTTAACTCACAGTTAACTTTATTTACCATTTTGCCACGATTAACTCCAAACCCTAATCTCTAAACCCTAATCTATAACCCTAATCTAAATACTAACCCTAAAATTTAAACCCTAATCTAAATACTAACCCTAAAATTTAAACCCTAATCTTAACCCTAATCCCAACCCAACCCAACCCAGCCCAACCCCTCCCTTCCCCTCCCCTCCACCATCCCCCACCCCTCCCTCCCGCCCTCTGCCGCAACCACCAACTCCCCTTCCCCTCCCTCTGCCGCAGCCGCCAACCCTCCCCTCCCCTCCACTCCCCGTCACAGCCCCTCCCCCACCCTCTCCACCGCCACTGCCCCAACCGTTACTCCTCCCGTCGATTTCCCTCTCCTTCCCCGCCGCTGCCCCTCCCCCACCCTATCCACCGCCACTGCCCCAACCGTTACTCCCTCCCGTCGATTTCTCCTCCCCTTCCCTGCCGCAGCCCTCCCCACCCTCTCCACCGCCACTGCCCCAACGGTTACTCCCTCCCGTCGATTTCCCCTCCCCTTCCCCGCTGCAACCCCTCCCTCACCCTCTCCACCGCCACTGCCCCAACCGTTACTCCCTCCCCTTCCCCATCGATTTTCCCTTCCCCGTCGGTTACTCATTATTTTTCCTGCGCTTAGCTCGCCAGAGCTTTACTTCCTCGGATTGTTGTGTCTCTCTCCTCCATCGAAACTCTCACTCTCTCTCCTGTGTCGCTGCTTTGCCGCGGCTGTGTCTCTCTCTTCCTGTTGTGCCGTTGTGTCGACGGGGAAGGGGAGGAGGAAATTGACGGCGAGGGAGTAGGGGAGGGGCTGCGAGGCCTGCGACGGTGGAGGGGAGGGGAAGGGTTGGGGTTTGTGTTGCTGCTGTATCAACGGGGAAGGGGAGAGAGAAATTGACGGGGAGGGAGAGGGGAGGGGGAGGGGAGGGGGAGGGGGAGCGTGCTGCGGTGGTGGGGAGGGGGAGGGGTGGGGGCTGGGTGGGTGGGGGCTGGTGTAGGGGAGGGGGTGGGTTAGGGTTTAGATTTTAGGGTTAGGTTTAAATTTTAGGGCTTAGGGTTTAAATTAGGGTTAGTGAATAATGATGGCAAAAACGTAAATAAAGCAAACGACAACCTAATGTCCGTTAGAAAAAGGGTATATGGTGCACAAAAATGAAAAGTCAGGGGTATATGGTGAGTTGTTGAAACATTGAGAGTATATTGTGAATTTGTTGATTTGTCGGGAGTATTTGGTGAAAAAACCGTATTATCAAAGATGGCTTCGGGGGCATCTTACTTCAAATTTATTTTATTGATTTGAATCTCCTAACCTTTCTTTCTCGATAATTGCCTAAGAGTACTTTAGCATGACCCATTTCAACTCCTTCATTAATAAAAATAAAAATAAAAATATAATAGCTACAAACTTGCTTAATTGCACCCATAAAAACATATGCTTATGATTTGGATTGATTTGGGCTCAAGAAGAACAAAGATCGGCCACTACGGCACTACCCCGGTAATCTTTTTGAGCCGTTGGAAACGAGGAGGTAGGATTTCAACCATTGGAGAGAGAGAGAAAGATGGGAAATCCGAAGCAAAAATGGACGGCAGATGAAGAAGAGGCTTTACGCGCAGGCGTCGCTAAACATGGTCCTGGTAAATGGAAATTGATCCAGAAAGATCCTGATTTCAATCGATACCTCCATTCTCGCTCCAACATTGATCTCAAGGTCTTTTCTCTTCCCTTCTTCTTTTTCACCTTACGTCTTCTTCATCTATATTTTTACTTTTCTTTGTATCATTATTGCGCTAATACCACTATTTTGGTTTTACTTTGATTTCTGCTTCAAGTTCTTGTGAATTGTCATGTGTTTTTCTGCTTATTCAATGATTTATTGTTTTGGAGATGATTTTGTTGGGAAGCAATTATTTAGGAGTATGTATTCTAAGAGTGTGTTAGTCGGTGGTGTTAGTTTTAGGTGTTAAGGTTATGTATGATTGGACGGAAAACATTTTCAATTGAAAACATTTTTAAAGGGATAAATTAATTGTTGATTAGTTGATGTTTGGTTCGTTACAAGAAAAGTTAGAGAAAAGGGAAAGGATAATGGAGGGGAGAGGATTGACGGAGAAGAGAAAGTGGAGTTGTTGTTGTTGTTTAGTTCGATCAAGTTGGTAAACGACATCCCTACGTTTAGTGCCAATATGTGTGAAAGGATTTTGCTTATTCTTTCTACTTTATTTCTTGAAATCTGATGTATGCTTACTTGCTCTGGTCGAATCACATATCACTTAGAACTTCATCTCTTGCCTTTATAACATTGACCTAATAGATTATTTTTGGATTTATATAGTTGTTCTGATAGAAAGATCAATAATTCTCTTGAATATAATAACAAAAATGAGGACGAAGATGTGGTTGGGTTGTTATGTCTGTGATCAATCTATGGTGATTATTCCTGGACGTTTAAGCTTTATAGAATGGGTGTATTGAATTGGTCTTGGACACAACTATTCTCTTTGTTGATGGTTCAACATCTTGTTTGACGTTTGAGCAATGTGGAGTTGACCTTTGAGTAGCATTTCTTGTGCACGGGTGAAGTCACCATGGACTATAGCCTTAGCCTCACCTTATGGAAGGGATGTGGATGAATGAAACATTGTAAATTTCAAGGCATTTGTCTTCTTTTTTCTTTTTGTGAGAGTTGGGAGGTATCTTGATGGAGCTTGGTTTCTATTTTATTAATTTGGACACATCATATAAATTTATAGTATCTTAGATGCACATTGATTTTATTAGCGATTCTAGATTTAAAGGATTGCACGTAGAGGTATAAAATCGAGTTGCACAGTCTTGTTAGGCAAAGCAGTCAAATTGCTTTGTTCAAAAGCTCTCTTTCTTTGATCTTTCTATTACTTTGTCGTGCATTCATCCAAAGGTACGATACCTGACACCTCGAATGGATATGGATTCTTGGTTGTTATTCTTAAAATACGTAAAATCACAATAAAGTCTTCCATATCCGTGTTGGATCCTTCTAACAATCACTGCGGATGAAGATTTGAGATACCTTAGCAGTTAGCACAAAAGACAGAGAAAAGAAAGGTCATCATGTGCAAATATATTCTTCTTCTTCTTCATCTTTAATGGGAATTCTTGTACCTTTGAGTTGTAGATTTACCTTTCCATGTAGTATGAAGCAGGTAATGCCACCTTAAGGGAATATGTATATTGGGGTTGGGGGGGGGGGTGGTGCCGAGTGATTTTTTGTTGTTGGCCACTTCTGAAGAGATAGATGATGGAGTGATACATCGAGACTTCTTGAGTAGATTCATGGAACCAGGCTTGGATCCTTTTGATCTCTCCGTAGCTTGCGGAATAAGGACTTTAAGAAAAGGCACCCATGATTTACATCGATTTTTGGTGAAGCATTTAAGCTTTGAGAGCTTTTGTTGCAATAGGTCTTTTCCAAGACTTTTTAAGTTTGATGCTTTGTCAGAATGTCCAATAGGGGATAAGTTGCTATTGCTTGGATAATGGTGTTGACTTAACAAACTTTCAGCAACTGGAGAAGCAATTAGAAAAGATGAACTTTGTTAAACAAAAAGGTACAAAATAAAGATGGCACTGGGCCATGCTCATGCGTCATGGAGGCTTGACCTAGCACATAACTCTGTCGGCCTAACCCAAAAGTAAGGCCCAGAAACGGCGCAGCCCATGGGACCGCTGTGCCTCCGTGCCTAGGCTTAAAAAATGGTGATTTTGCATTGCCTCTTGATGCTGAAATGTGTGCCTCGCTGGTATTTCCCATCCAAAAGTGCGGCCCAGGCACGGTTTCGTCCTCGTGTTGTGCCCTTGCTGTGGTGTGCTTTTTTCGTGCTGTGTGGTGTTGTGCTTTGAGCTGAGCCATCCCGGCCCTACACTTTCTTTTCTTTCTGTTTTTGCTTTGCTTTTGGAGACTATCGATGTTTAAGGGTAGCTAGCGCTTCATTTTTTTAATATTCTATATCATAGTATAATGTTTGGTGGATGGCTTTCATAATTCACATTCACACTAGTCTGTTTGACCTTGATGGTTTTAGCATGAACGATTTTCACATGCAATTCTGTAAATATTATATTCTAATTAATAAGCCACATCTCTCTAACATTGACATCTTGAATGAACTTATCACTAGCAGGCATTCTATTATTGATTCACTTGCTGCACGGGTGCACCTTATGTACTACCTGTGTCAACTATCATTACTCTCAAATAATAGTTAGTCTTGATGATTTATTTGTTTCATTGCTGACACAGGACAAATGGAGAAACATGAGTGCTGCAGTCCAAGGCTCCAGGGACAAGTTAAGAACTCCGAAGCCAAAACCCACTCAAGATGGTCCTGCTACTCCCTCTGTTGCCACACAGAATCCTACTGCTGCTCCTGTGCCTGTGGTACATGAATCACCTGCTGATCATGTCAAGGATGATTCTGCTAAGGATACTAATGGTTCCAGGTATGATCGAGGCTCCTTAACATTTTGGGTATCCAGCTCTGCTAGTGGTGGAGTGATGAGGAACTTGGTATTCTCAACAGTTATTCACCATAACTGAAGTAATTTTTTTTTTCCAATTGACATATGATCAAGATATATCTGAGAGCATTAGCATTTGTACTCTAGGAATGCTCTTCAAGCATTTGTTCTCAACATGTTATACATGTCTTGTTGGCCGAATGCTAGTTCTACAAAGTGGGGAGGGAGGAGGAGCCGGGGGAGGGTGACTCTTCCAATCATCCTTTTCATTGTTTTCTTCTTTTCTCCTGATCTTTGGGAGGAGGGGGAAGGTGCTAGGAATTAGCCCGATGATCAAAGCTAGAAATAATAGAATTAGGTTAGTAACCCAGTTATTCAGCTGTATTGATGATCAGTTTGATGCAAATCAAATACAACTTTCACCATTCGAGATGGGAGATTCCCCCTTTAAGTGTTTCTCTCACTATAATCTGGATGTAGTGCCTCCTCTTTACAAAATATCTCTCATCATAACTATGATAAAAGAGTTCCTCCACCACTAAGGCAAAAACATAATAGAATCTCATAGGCTTATTGTAAACCAACTAAACCCCTGAGGCCTTGACTATTTTGTTCGCCTCCTTAAAAAGCAAAATTTGCTGACTTGTACTAGGAATTAACTAAGCAACTTAAAAATAACTTTGGGAAAAGGCAAATAGGGAAGCAGTAGGATAGATTGTATTGAGATCCAAGGGTAATTTTCTCTACATTTCTCACATTCGAGAGGTGAGATCCTAGGGGTCACTTCTCTCTTCTAAATTCTCAATACCTTTCTGCTGACCTCTTTTCTCTATTTATTACAAACTCAACCATTCTCTAGCCTCCAGCTGTCCTGGAATGGAAATACAGAGAATCTACCACACTTGAGGACAAAAGGAAAATAACCAACTAATAACAAAATCACTAGACTGCAGTAATAAAAGACTCTCCTGCCCTTGGTTGGCGTGCCTCTTCTACCCTTTTCTTCCTTCTCTTGTATGTTATCACAATGGGTGCCCTGGGTTGATTCCTTGCAACTTGCAAGAAACATTAGTGCACTATTGATGAGGGCAGTACTTGTACTCTTGTAGAGAACTTGATTGCAGAATGGATGAGGATATTAGGTGCATTTAGGATGTGACTAGTGAAGACGTGTGAACTAAGTTGGATAGCATGGATTCGGACTGAATACTGTACTTGTAATTACTTTGCATGGTGTACTGCTTTCAGTTTGATTGCTTTCAGGTTGCACTTATGCACATATTAGAAGCAACTATAGCTTGGATCTTGAAGCTAATGTCTTCATAGGCTTGCTGAATGAAAGAAGGCAGTAGGACTTCGAATTTTGGGGTGCAATGAATGATTCTTTAAGCTCGCACATAAATTGCCAAAGATCTTTCCCATTCCCTTGGCTCCTATTTTTTTTTTTCTTAAAAAAATTTCTGTTTTGTTACAAGTGTATCACTGTCATTTCCTATTTTCAGTATTCACCACACAACTAATTATATAAAAGTCAATCACTCATAAGTGACTTATCACTCAAATCCATCAATATATTCCGTTGATTACCATCGTATTATTAATTTGATGATTAAACCAAGCCCTAGTTTCATACTTTTACTTAAATGTCGAAAAGAGCAACAAAAAATTAGTCACATTGCACTTTAGAAAGGCAACAAAATTGTGGGACTCAGACCTAAACTAATAATTTGACAATACAAATTAACAATATTCATAAATATGAATTTGCAAAAGATTAAAGATCCTGAATTATACAGATGCTTGACACACATCACACTTTAGAAGGGCAGCAAAATTGTGGGATTTAGGTGCCATCTCCGTGCTATGAATCCATATTAGGGGGAAAGGTAATTTAAATACTATCTTCATTAGTTGGCTTGAGGAACAAGCTAGGTAGTTGTGCTTAGGAAATTACTTTATATATAGGGATAATTAGAGAGTGAAAAGTATGTGGAAAATAGATGAGAAATTGAGTGAGCTCTTAGTAGCTCAATTGGGGGGAGAATCAAGCCTCTTGAAAGCTTGAATATCGGTTACTTTTGCTGTAATTTCAGTTATTAATCAATTAAAGTTCATCTTCTTCCCTTAATATCTCCATTTTAGCACTATAATCTGTCCAAGCTATGTTAATTCATAGCACTGAGGTGGGTTTGCTTCAGGAGAAAGCAAGCAAGAGGTCGGCACCATCAGTTCGGTAGAGAAGGGTTTTTTGAGTTTTTCTTCTCCCATATTTTGGAGGAGAGAGAGAGCGAGGGACAAGTGCAAATAAATGACATAGTGGGCCTAATTGCTTTGGGTGTCAGATTAAGGGAGACAAGACTAAACAAAACTAGAAGAGAGAATCAATTGTAGCTGAGATTTGTAGCTCTTGCAGTCCTACTTAGCTTGTAGTTCTTCCAGCTTTATCCATAATGCCATGTTTAGCTCTGCATGTAACTTACATTGAGGGAGTGGAATATGATAGCTTTACAAGATCATAGAATTAGGTAGAAATGAATGGGGGAAGATGATCTTTGTGGATGACCCACTGGAGATAATTTGTTGGGTCTTGCAGCCTATCTCATATTTCGGGACTAAGGCTTTTGGCATTGTACTATTCTTTTGTTGATAAATAGAAAATATAATTTCCATTTCTTAATTTTGTTAATTTCTTGATAATTTAAAAATTTTGGACGTTTGTAGTCACTCAAGTATGAGCTAATTTTTTTATACATCGGAACTTTCTAGATTTTATAATGTCAGGGAAATGATATTTTTGGGCCATTGTGGTGCAAATATGCAAAATGGATATTTTGCATATTCGATCTGACAAAAAACTAGCAGCGATATAAATATCTTTAGGCTATTTGTTTTGTGTATGGCCTGACTCCTGCTTCTGTATCAGGTACAACGAATTGATCTTTGAAGCCCTTTCAGCTGTCAAAGAACAAAATGGGTTGGATATTGGTTCGATTCTATCCTATATCGAGGTGTGATCCATTTAACCCCATTTCTCCCTTCTTTTTCTTCTTTTTACTTCAACAGTTATCTCGATTCACTTTCTTGATGGTCGAATCCTGCTGGCCACTCTTTTCTTTTAGTGGTTAGACGGTGAGTACCAGGTGGGCGCAACGGAGTGAATGAAGGATAAGGGACTTTGATAAGAAAATACAGTTTGAATATAAATAGACTTTGAGTTGGGGTTATCATATCTCATAAGAGCATGAATTTATGATTTAGTTCTCACTCATTTGAGTGATTGGAGATAGTGAATAATCTTATATTGATGGTCCGAATAAAGTCAATGCTTATATAGTGCGCACCCGAGTCGCAGTGCAAGGTGTATGCTGTTTTATGTTCATAAGATCTTTTTTTGAAAGCCAAAAATCAGACAAATTTCAACCAAAAAACTCATGTCTGATAATAATTACATGAATAACCTTTGGGAGCCTCTTTAATCCAACTTCTAACTTTCTTAAAGATAGAATGTAGTTTGGCTAGTTTTTGGCAACCACTTCACCCAATTTTTTGACATGGGAAAAGAGTATGAAGAGAAAATAGCTATGCTTTTCAATATGGAATATGAAACAGACAATATGAGGGATGAATTCTATTGGTCTATCTGGTATGTACTTTAAAATCACATTGCTTAATACGTTTAATTTACAGTAGGTTCGTTGATCAAATGATACTTACATCTACACCTTACAATTTCAAGAAGAGGCTATAATAATACATTAATAAGCCTTGAACAATGCTTTACCTTTTTGTAAACAGCATATCAGTATATCACTATCACTGATGTTCAATTTGATAAATATTAATCAGTAAGCTCATTGATAAACATAGATTGGTAGTTATTTTTTTTGGGGAAATCATTTGTGGTTGTGGACACATGAGTTTTTAAAAGAATTTGATTTGAAGTATATTTTGATAAATCTTAGTAGATAGATTCATTGATGAAACTCAAAGTGGGGGCACTATGCTTGGCAATCCTTGGTGCACGATATTAGTTGTAGCAAAATGTATTCACATTTGGAGATTATAGGTATTTTTATATTGAGGAGAAAGAAAATGTAGAGGTGAATATGTGATTGAAGATAATGGGTTTTTTCATATCAAGGAGAGAGAAAAGTAGAGGTGATTGGAGATCGTAGTCATCGTACTCTATGACCAGTTAGAAGTGTGCAAACTAATTTAGGTGAACTGAACAGGGAAAGTGCATTTTCTAATTGTGTAAACTAATATGGGAGGAGAGTATGTTTCTAAAAGATTCACTAACATTCATCTAGTTGTGAAAAATGTAATATTTATACACATGATAAATAAGTGAAATAATGTGAAGAAGAAGAGCTGTCCTTGTAAAACTAATTAAAATGATGACCGACTTTAACAGAGAGAAAATGATTATATCATGTTTGTAACGTAGGACCTCCCCTTACTTATTTGTCAACCCATCCTATTTGTTTCTTTTCATACTAGAGTAACCAAACGTCGGAGAAATTGATACCTCCAGCAGAATCTCTTCACTCTAAGGATTGGAAGCACTAAGCCTCTTCTCAACCTTTTCAGTTGGTGGCTCAATTCAAATCTAGGGTTATCAAATGTAAATTTTCAAAGTGCAATTGGGTCTCTCTAAGACCTTAGAGAGAGAAAAAGATGAAGTATGGTAAAAAGAATTTAAAAAAATATTCTTGGTTGTGGCTGTTTTATCTCCTTTGGGTTGGACTCATACCTGGACTTTGCACCCTGGTTGTATTGTGTCAACACGGTATGAAAGGGTTTATGGTGCTCAAGAGGGGACATTTTCCAACAAACAAAGATTAATTGTTGAACAATAAAATGTGGCAAAGCCACACCTATCTGAAAATCATAAATAATCCAAACTCTATTAAACGTCATAATTCTCTTCATGTAGAAGATTTAATAGCAACAATTTTCTACCTGACATAGGTTGTCTTGTCGAATTTAGGAATTTCATATCCACAATGTTTATAGTTTCATTAACTAATTTTATATGAATTCAAACTAGTCAACAGGTTTTGTATTGAATTGTAAAAGATCGTAAAGATGTATTGAATTGTACAAGATCGTAAAGCAGAATATATTCTGGTTTGTGGCCCTGATTGAGCCTCCTTTTCCTAAAAGCCTATTACTTAAGATCATGTCATTTTATAGGAGTACAAGTAATGATTTATTACCAAGAAGGGTATCAACATCTAATGAAGATAAGTACAGATAATACACATGAACCCTTAAACTCCAACAAGCGGCCTAAAAATTAACAAGAGAAGAAAACCTTTGCTAGAAAAAAATCTAAACATGATGGAAATGTAAGAGATCTCGTAGTGTCATTACATCTGCTAGCAACAAGATAAGCAATTTGTTTCTATAGACCATCCCTAGGTAGCAGACTGCCTTTGAACACTTTGGAATATCTTTGCAGCTAGACCCCATAGACAGTACAGAAACATATCGTAAAGCATTAGCTTTCCTCTGACAAGCTTTAGCAGCACTGATAGCTCCAAAAGGAAACTCTTGGGGTTGCCTATGAACCTGCAAGAAAGTCTGCACTGTCCCCCATATAGCTGCAGAGTATTTTGATGCCCACACAATTGACACAGAAGACTCCCCTGAATTTTTCAACTTTGAAGTAACCCATGTAATATTTTCGCTAGCATTACAGCCCAGATATTGCCAGTAATCCTCTCCAGGTTACCTTTGTATGCCTACCCAGCAAACAGCTATATGTCTTCTAAATGGGGAATTTTGTGCCTTTACGAAGAGTAGAGCAACCACCATCTTTGTCCACTAGCTCTCTGGAAGCTAGGAATTTCTTAAGAAACCAAGTCATATTATTTTGAATATGAAGGGAGTAGACCTTCCTCTGAGGTAGTAAGCATAAATCCTTTTAACTCATAATTTGTCAGGTTTGCGAGATAAAGTCCAGAGAAGCCTGGTAACAGTTATCTTGTTCCAAATAGCAAGATTTTCACATTGAGGCCACCTGCTGGTCTAGGGAGGCAAACCTTTTCCCAAGCCACAGGAGCTTTATTCAAAGCAATAATATCACCTGTCCAGAGAAATAATCTGCAACAAGCTTCCACTTCCCTGAGGATCTTTTAGAAGGGATGCTACCAGAAAGTCTGCATACTAAAGATGACACCATTGATTAATTGCCCAGCATAACACAAGATTCTAGAGCTAGAGGACCACAGCTTAGTTCTAGAGATGATTTATTAACAAGAGGCTTGCAATTAATATAAGGGAGTTGTTCAGAAGACAATGTACCCCTAAATATCTGAATGGAAGATCTCCTTAGGCATCTGCAAAGAGCTGCATCAATATCACCATAAGAAATGGATCTACATAGACTCTCACTTACTTCATCGCTCAGAGCAGGGCCCTTTCTTATTGCAGTAAAGTTAATGGCAGGGAGAGTAGGAGCAAAAGGGCCAAGGAGCTGTACATAAGAATGACTCACTTCTGCCTAAAATCTTCAATGGAAGTAAGAATCTGTCCATCTTCAGCATAAAGTCTGTCAATACTGCTCTTGGAAGTTCTTTCCTTCACCGCTACATAAACATACTTAGAGCCAGTGTCCGCAAGCTATCATACCCTTATTCGACAATCGACACGAGTTTGATACGGTTTTGACAAGAATGTAGGTGAAAGATTGAGTTTAAGATAATCGATGGGGTCTTAGAGATATCTGAAATCCCTTCTTTTCTATGATTACTTAGTATACCACAAATTTTGCAGCAAATCTGTGTAGTTCACACATTTAAAACTGCAGCTACTAGCATTAATATTTTGCAGTGTCCTATTCCTAACCTTACCAGTCAGAGGGCATGTTTGGCGAAAAAATTTCTTAGTAGCTTTTAAAGTTTGACCATGTTGAATTTTCACCAAAGGTTACTTTGGCTTTTGGTGGTTATATTTAGGATAGCATTTATTGGCTGAGAACTTAAAGTAATGTTTGGAAAAGCTAAATGGATTAGCTTTTGGGTAGATGTAGTTTTTGGAGTAGCTTTTGAAAGTAGTAAATAGTTACTTTAATTATTTTCAAATCCAACAGATAATTATGAACACTAATCATGGTAAGAGCTATTATGAAAGCTGACCTCTAATTTTTAATAGCTAATAACTAGAACAGTAATCTTATGAAGAGACATCATATCTTTCCAGCTATATTTTTGCTCCTTGTGGCCATTTTGTGCGTACATGGAGCTCGTAATTCACAGATTGTGATCCCTATGCGTAATTACATTTTGGTAGTGTTACGCTAATGCAAGATGAATCTTTTCCTTTAGTAATATATCTTTGTGGTTACTGGCGGTACCTTGACTCTTAACAGCCAGTTTATCACCATGCAAATATCAACAAGCTTTGTTATTGTGGAACCATATTACTTTTCTAAAGCTAATGAAATATCTACGATTTGCCTTTGGCTGTTTGAGTAGCGTAACTCTATCAAAAACCTAACTGCAGTAGATTTATGGTTGCCTTAACTACTGTAAAATTTAATTGTTTCTATCGTTAATTTGTGCAGCAAAAAATTGAAGTGCCGCAAAATTTCAGAAAACAGTTGGGGGCAAGGTTGAGAAGACTTGTTCATCAGGAGAAACTCGAGAAGGTAAAGCTTCTAACTAGGGCTGGCAATGGGCCGTCCGGGGTTGGGCTCGTGTTCCCATTAAGATAAATGGGTTGAATCCCTCAACACGAACCCGACATAATAAGTTAAATGGGTTGGGATTTTCAACCCTACCCAACCATGTAATAAACGGGTTGACCTGATTATGACCCACTATTCCACTAAACTAAATAGCAATATTATCGAACTCTGATCTACTAAAACGGTAAAACATGGTTAGTATTAACAACTAACGAGAAGCTAAATTACAACACATTTGTATATCATAGACATTATAAGGTCCAAAAGGCTAAATTACGTGAAAACTGATAAATTTGAATATGAAAATTTTGGGTTGAGCGGGTCAATCCATCCCGAACCCAATAAACAGGTTAGGCTGGTTGAAATCGGGTTGAAAATTTTAACTTGACCCAACCTATCTAATCAAACGGGTTGAAAATTTTAATCAAACCCACTATTACTGGGTGCGGGATGGGTCGGGTTGGTGGGTTGGGGTTCGGTTGGGTCGGGGTTTGCAACTTCTACCTCTAATATACTTTTTATGCTATGTAGTCTTTTTAAGCAAATATATTGTTTGAACATGTTTATTTCTTGTTATTTGCAATAGGGTGTATCACTTGTGTTTCTTATTTCTGTTTGTTGTCTGCTGTTGGATAGAATTAGAAATAAGGATGTGGCCTACAACATTTGTGCCTAATCTTTATTTGCGTAACAATCTGTCGTTTATGTTGCATAGTTGCAACCATTTAAGTTATCTTTGTAATTTTTAGGATTAGATTCATCATTCCCATAAAATGAACTGCAAAACTCTCACGTATATACTTGTCTGAATTAGGAGCTAATTCTCTCTCCCTATACCCCACCTGTTTGCCATCCAAGGATCAGGTGATGAGCTATGAAACAGTCTTTTTTTTAAGGAAAGGCATGTTTCTTTGAGATCATTATTGCATACAGTAAGAGGGCGTTGGTTGTTTTTGGGAAAATTTCTCCTATTGTTGGAATTTGACATCCTTCAGTTTTGGTTACATGCGATATCTGCCGAGTGTGGTAATAATCTGAAGTGTGTATGCCAAAGTCGTTTAAATAAAGGGTGTGAATATGATGATTGTTGTGTTTTTGTTAAGAGTATTCTCATATTGACCTAGCTGAAATCGACATGGTTTGAGATTGCAGGTTGATAGCTACTACAGACCGAAGAACAATTCCATGGAGCTAAACGCAAGCAATCGAAAAGACGGCTGGCCCAGACAGCATTTGGCCACTGCCTGCTCTAGGGTTGGTGAGTCGCTAGAAGAAGCAGCAAAAACTGCAGCCTACAAGGTTGCTGAAGCAGAAAACAAGGCATTTACGGCAGCTGAGGCTGTTAAGGATGCAGAGAAATTAGCGAAGATGGTAGAAGAAACAGACTCAATTCTGCAGTTGGCAAAAGAGATATTTGACAGATGTAATATATTCTATTCCATATCTCAAGCTCTTCATTTGTTTTCCTCTCCCGCTTCTTCAGCTTCATCCATTGTTTCTTGGTGGCAGGTACTCACGGTGAACTTGTCCTTGTTGCATGATACTCAAAATCGGATCTACATATGGAACCAGTAGCAGCTAAAGTTCGTGCAGAAACATGCAACTGTAGCATGGCCCTAAAGCATGAAGTTGGAATATGGTGCTTAGTTTGCGGCTTTCTCCCTCCGAAGAGGAATAGGCAGCAGTAATGGCATGCTCCGCAATTGTATTGGAAAACAAAATGCAGTTAAAAACTTTGAAGAGTTATGCTAGGAATTTAGAGTAAGCTTGCACAGATGGCGATATCATTGTAACGTGTAAATATGATTTACGGTTGGAAGACCTTCATAACTTTTAATTGCATGCCTTAGGTTTATCCAATACAACGTGCAGCAGATCATTATTTTTTGTGTCTTCAATGTTTTTATCTTTTTGGCATTGCGCAGCTTTTAGTTTAGAAGGGAGCTGAAACTTGAAATACGTTTAACATTGTAGCTAATCACCCAGCAAGTCAAAAAAAGGAATACTAATTCAAGTACTTTAGCTTGTAGCTGTTCAAACTCACTTGAATTCTTGGTTGTCACATCTAGAGCGTGCTTGTTGGAGTTTGGATAAAAGTAATATCAACTACTGTTAGTCAAATAACTTGAGATGAGCTGCTTACTCTGAGCGATGCTTTACAAAATCAAATGACTTTAAGGATGAAGCACCAGTTTGGTTTACTATTTTCTCTGCTTTAATTTAAGTGCAAGTCTAATACTACTATGGAACAATTCTCCATATGAGAACATAATGATGTATGAGAGGTCTATGTTAGTAAAATGCATTATGTACAATGCCAAAAAAAAGGAAACGATGTAGAACTTACCTTTTTCACTTTTCACGCAAAACAAAGCGATACAATCAGATGGACAGGTTAAAACAAGCGAAAAGTCATTTATAGTGAAGGTTCAATAAATTCTACCATATATAACTTTTTAGATTTAGTTGTCACTTAGTTACTGCCATATGGAAGAGAGAGAAAGTGAGAGAGAGAAAGTGAGAGAAAATGTTATCTCTGCCGAGCAAGAAGACCCTCCCCCTGGAGGTTTGGCTCCGCTCAGAATGTCGACCACTCCACCAGCTATCTCAAACCCTCCACCACCTCAAACCATCACCACTCCCTCATCGTACGCAACCATCCTCACCTCTCCATTGTCAACACAAGCCGAAAGTCTTTCACTACTCCCACCCTTATCGACCCCATATGCCACCACACCCCCACTTTCAACCTCCCCCCTAACCCCGTTCATCCCCATATCCAAGGAGCTCTATGAGGATCTCTGTACCCCATGGAAGCTATGTGTCATTGTCAAAGTAATAGGCAGATCCTACGCGCGAGAATTTCTAGCCAAGGAACTTGCACGTCTATGGGGATGGCCCCAAACTCCAACCCTTGCAGCCTTGGGAAAGGGATACTACTCCATAAACTGCAAATCTATTAAAGAAAGAGCAAAAGTTCTTGCAGATGGGCCATGGTGTATTCAAAGCCACCATGTTTGGGTCCAAGAATGGGAAGCAGGGTTTAAACCATCAAAAGCAAAATGTGAGAAAGGTTGCAGTATGGGTTAAACTTCCTGAGCTTCCGCTAGAACTTTTTCGCCATGACATCCTTGTCCAGGTGGGGAAAACGTTAGGCAACTAGTCAAGATAGATAACAATACTCTTAAAGGAGAAGGAAAGAGGTATGCAAATATATGCGTTCTTGTCGAAAAAGAGAGTCAACCCATCATGGGTATTTGGTTAGGAAATGTTTTCCAAACCATTGAATATATGGAGGGCCCCTGGTATTGTAATAAATGCGCCCACTTTGGCCATGGAAATAGAAACTGTGGCATTAAATTTGAAGGCCCCCAACAGAGCACCAACGAAGAAGATGATGCCTCAAAATGGCAAAAACCTGCGGCAAACAAAAAGGAAAAATTCGGGCCCCACCAACCAATTAATCCAAATGTTAAAAATCATAGGTGGACCCCAATAAAAAATTCAAAAGGGATTGCCAAAACTTTGGCTCCCCAAACCCCAGCAAACCCGATTTCCCAAGAAAAAAGGAAAGCTCCAACTTGTCCCATCATAGCCCAACCTATGCAAACAAAAAACTCTTTTCAGCCTTTGCAAATCTCTGAGGATGAGAGGGAAGATCTGGAAAAAGATCTTTTGACCTCTAAAAACCCAAAACATGGCATATCAAATCACCATCCCCCAACTGACCCCCTGCAAATCTCAAACCCAACAATTATCACTTATACGTCCCCGAAAACATTTCCATCATCATCATCCAAAAACCTTACTCCACTCCACCAAACCGAAAAAACCCTCTGCCATGGAACAACCCCTATCACCAAACCCCTCCACCCCACCGCCTCCCACATCACCGGACTCACAGAGTTCAACTCCATCCCCTCCCCGACTAATCCTGAAAGATTGGGTCTTCCCATGCATATTCGAGAAACCACCATTGCCAACCAAACCGGAAGTCAACCAAGTCCATGTTTATTATCTATGGAAAGAGGGAGAAAACCTTATAGAAATTCCTTTGCAACAAGTCAAAAACTTCATCCTAAACCCGATATGATTCCACCTTACCTCATGAACTTGCTAATGTACACCGAAGAAGGAGCCATAGCTCCGGCCCACATACCTCAAATTCAAGACATGACTCACCTACCACGAAAAATGTTCTTGTTCATCTATTGGCTTCTGACGAAACCGGTGACCAACGAGGACGAAGAGAGGCTACTGATGCACCGTTTGGGGGCGTGGATGGACCCAACTGTGTTTCTCCCATATTTGAGGGAAATTTATCAACTGAAACACAGGAGCATAGAGTGGACTTTCCTAAGCCACTCGAATGCAATGATAGAAATGCGGATCATTCCCATGTTACATCAACTGACCCTTCAAGCCAACTGGGAAGAGGGAAGAGGAAGAAAATCCCCAAACAAGGCAACATTGACAGCCTTTCCTCAAAGACAACTCTGGATAGACCCGGTTACAAGGGCCGAAGTAAATCCGTGGGGCGTGATCAAGTCCCCCTAGCCAAGGCCTTAATGGCCAAGCCAAGCTTACCCTTTAATATGTCGGTCATATATTGGAACGCAAGGGGCATTGCCCGTACATCTTTCAAGCCTAATTTCCGTTTGATCATGCGTGATCATGACCCGGACATAATCATCCTAGCCGAAACTCACGCCAGCCGAAAAACTACTGAAAAAATCATCCAAAAACTTCCCTTTGATAGCTGGTTCTTGGTCGATCCAATCGGTTTTGCGGGAGGAATTCTACTGCTTTGGAATTCTGCTCGTGTCACCGTTACTATTCTGAGTGCCAACCTTCAAAGTGTCCTTGCTCTGGTCGAGGTAAAAAACCGCTTCTCTCCTTTTATTTTATCCGCAATTTACGCAAGCCCCACGCTTAGTATTCGGAAAACATTATGGAACCATTTATATGATGTTGCTTGTAATATTGACCTACCATGGATTGTTTATGGGGATTTTAATGAAGTCACGGGCCAGCATGAAAAATGGGGGGGGAGACCGGTCTCAAAAAATCGAACTGACCTTTTCAAAAAAATGTTAAATGATTGCAATCTTCTTGATATGGGTTTCTTGGGGTCTAAGTATACTTGGTACAATAAAAGGAAAAACAACCCTATTCACGAAAGACTTGATCGGGGTTGTGCAAACGATTTATGGTTCTCCAAAATGCCAAACTCCACAATAACACATCTGCCAAAAATTACCTCAGACCACTGCCCTTTACTTCTTAACCTTGATCGCCCCGTCGCCCGTCTGGGTCCAAAGCCTTTCAAATTCGAACCTATGTGGATTCTCCACCCAACGTTCTCTAGTGTCGTTGAAAAAGCCTGGGAAGGGGGGTCATTTCTCTCGTCTAAGTTAGATAACACAGCAAACGAGCTGATCGAGTGGAACAAGGTAGTCTTTGGGAATGTTTACCATCGAAAAAAAAGGACCTTGAGTAGATTAAGCGGTCTAGAAAAAATTATACAAACTAACCCGGGATCCTTCTATCATCTTGACCTTCAGGAACATTTACAAAATGAGCTTATTGATATCCTAGACCAAGAAGAAATTCTATGGCTAGCAAAAAGCCGTATGGACTGGTATGGCCTAGGCGAACGTAACACTGCCTTTTTTCATAGAAATGTGCAAATCCGTAGGCACAGAAGTAAGATCTTAAGTCTTCAAGACAACGTAGGGAGAGAAATTGCGGACCCAGAGCCTCTTAGAGATCACATTAGAAACTTCTACTGTCAACTTTTCACCTCCGAAAAAATGCACTGCCCTAACATAACTTTCAGGAGACCCACCCTTGAGGCTTGTAGATCATATGGCCACCCTCCCTCTCTAGAAGAAGTTAAAAATGCCCTTTTCTCCATGAAACCCCTCAAAGCACCGGGCCCAGATGGTTTTCACCCCATTTTCTTCCAAAACACCTGGGACACTACTGGTCAGGATCTTCAGATAGCAATGATGGAATGGTTTTCAAAAGCTAAAGTTCCCGCAAATTTGTGCAATGCCCTTATTTGCCTTATTCCTAAAGTTGAGAACCCAACCACAGTAAAACAACTGAGACCTATAAGCCTTTGCAATACTATCTACAAGGTAGTGACAAAAATAATTGTTCAAAGAATAAAACCAATACTCCCAAATTGGATCTCTCTTAATCAAAACGGGTTTATTAAAGGGAGGGGCCCGGAGGTAAACCTTGTCATAGCCACCGAAATTCTGCACTCCATGAACCTCAAAAAAGGTAAAAGTGGTTGGTTTGCACTCAAAATAGACCTTGAAAAGGCCTATGACAGGATAGAATGGCATTTCCTTAAACAAAGTCTTAGCTGCTTAGACATGGATGACCACTCAATAGCTTTAATCATGAACTGTGTCTCTCAAGCTTCTTCTACTGTGTTAGTCAATGGTAAAAAGACCGAAACTTTCCTTCACTCCAGGGGCCTAAGGCAAGGAGACCCTCTATCTCCCTATCTGTTCAACATCTGCCTCGAACACTTAACACAAAAAATAAACATTCAGACACACAATAAAAATTGGACACCTTTCTGGGTAGGTAGGAAGAAAGTTCCTATTTCTCACTTGCTGTTTGCAGATGACCTTCTCCTTTTTGGAAAGGTTGATGAAAACACAGCGTTCTCTGTAAGAGAAACCCTTGCAGCCTTCTGTGCAGAGTCAGGTCAAAAAATAAATGAACACAAAAGCCGCTTGTTTTTCTCGCCTAACACCAACAACGACCATAGACAACTTTTTCAGGAAACCATAGGAGTTACGGAGTCGCCGGACCTAGGGACGTACCTTGGAGTTCCCCTATCCCATAAAAGACCTAAAAGGCGAGAGGTTCAATTTATTGTTGACAAGGTTAGGAAAAAACTCGCTTCATGGAAAACAAACTACCTCTCCCGGGCGGGTAAATTAGTTCTAATCAACTCTACACTTAACTCCATCCCCGCCTACTATCTCCAGAACCAAACACTCCCTGTCACTACTACTGACGAGTTGGATAGGATTTGCAATGATTTCCTATGGGGTGAAAAAGACGCAAAGAAAAAAATTCACCTCGTAGGGAAGACAGCCACCTTTTTACCCAAGGATCTAGGAGGTCTGGGTATTCGCGCTCATAAGGACCTTAGCATCATTTACATGGCCCGTCTCGGGTGGAAAATGAGCCAGGGACCACCAAATCTTGCACAAGACTGTATTAGGTCTAAATATATTCAAAACGACAAAGTCACAACGTTTAATAATGGTTCAAAAACATGGAAAAACATAGGTTTAGGTTGGGACCTTTTACAACAAAATAAGGTTTGGCAAATAGGAGACGGGAAAGACATCTCATTCTGGGAAGACAACTGGTTAGGTATAGGTTCCATAAGATCCCTGCTTTGTGGGCCTTTAAAACACCATGAAATTTCAATGAAACTCAGGGACCTCAGACAAGCAAACCAGTGGCAATTACACCTTCTCTCAATGCCTATCCCGGATTTCATATTATCTCGAATTTTGGAGACAAAAATCCCGGTAACTCACGAACAAGTCAGCGACAGACCCTTTTCATCATTTGTGGTGGACGACAAATTCTCTCTAACCATGGCCTACCAAGCCATCACAAAAAATAGAAATAACAAGATCAACTTGGATTGGCTATGGAAAGGTAATATGCCCCCAAAATTAAAAATCTTTCTCTAGTTAGCTTGGTGGGACCGTCTCCCCACCAACAAGCTTCTCCACCACCGTAATATCATCCCATCTGCCCTCTGTCCGAGTTGTCTCACCAGTGAGGAGTCTACTAACCATGTACTTATAGAATGTAATATCGCCCGTGAGGTATGGGAGAGGTTGGATCACACAATCCCAAATCAAACCAACATTGAAGATTGGCTTAGAAATTACCTACAGGACCCCACATTGTCTGGTGACATTCCCAGGAATTATTTGTTCCCCTTTATCTGCTGGGAATTATGGATCCAGCGGAACCAACTCGTTTTCGAAAACAAACCATTGCCACCACCAAATACTACCATCGATATAGCCCGTCAAAAGGCTAAGGCACACTACAAAGCCATCCCTAACCTCCTGGTCTCTCCAAAACCGACACTAAACTACCCAAAGATAGCCCCAAACCCGTGGATAACCATAAACGTTGATGCATCCTTCGTGAATATTTTTTCTGCTTCGTGTGTGGCTGGGGTTATGTTTGACTGTACAGGTACATGGATTCTTGGGTTTCAAAGAAAGGTGTATGCAAACAGCGCACTACACGCGGAGATTCTGGGCATCTTCTGGGCCCTAACCACGGCGCACTCAAAGGGGATGACGCATGTAGAGATTGCTACAGACTGCAAAATAGCGGCGCAACAAATTAACAATCCCAGTACTTGCACAACACAAAATGACCAATCTATTATGCTATGCAGGGATCAAAGCCAGTATTTCCAAGGGATGAAGGTCCAATCGTGCCCAAGAACGCTCAACTCGGTCGCGGATACAATGGCTAAGGAAGGAAGAAGAAGTGTCTTAGATATGAATGTAACTAGGCTTACCCCCACCCCCCCTAGTTATCTTTTGAACTTGTGGGATGATTATGTACTAAGGCGTTTAGCCAGAGACATTTAAACTTAATTTAAATCCGTATTTCACCAAAAAAAAAAAAAAGATTTAGTTGTCACTTTACTAGTTTGAATTACACATTTTACTTATCAATGTAATAATTAGTTCCGTATGGAGGAACCGATGAAGTAGTAGATAGTAAGATTACAATGTCAATTCTCCAGATCATATAAAAGGCTAACAAAACTTGCAATACTTGACTCAACTAGGGATGGATGGACTAAACTTTATAAGAACAGAATCATTCAACACAGATAATACAATTACTATAGTTTCAATTCAACTGGGAAGGAAGGACAAGAACAGTTTTTAGAAATCCGGTTCCTGATTCACAATCAAAGCCACAATATCGAATCAATTAGCTATAAATTGGGGATGTAAAGTTGAGCTAGAAGCAACATCTTCCCATTCTAAGTTCTCCCACCATTCCCTACTACAGTACACTATTGGTAAATCTGACAAACCATATCCTGTAGATGGTAACTTCCTCAGCTGTGGACAATCAATATGAGCTAATGTTTGCAGTTTAGGGAAAGATATTGCCACTTTAGATATACTTCTCAATCTAGGGAGGCCTCTAAAAGATATAGTCTGAAGCCTAGGAAATTGTAGCTCCAATGCTCCTTCTGTTGCATCACTTTCTCCTATAATCTCTTCCATTTCATCACAATAAAACAGATACATTTTCTCAAGCCTCGGGAGTTGGATGATCCAGGAGACGTTCTTCAACTTGTGGCAGTACCATATATTGATAAAGCGGAGATTTCTGTGAGATTTTGGCGATACAGAGTTCCTCCAGATGGTGGTCAAGTTGGGGAGGTTATGTAATGATAGAACCTCAAGGCTTGGAAGCCAATCCTTTCCACTTTCACAACCTATGTCTATCTCTTTTAAAGTGGTGCAGTCATAGATGTTTAGTCGTCTTAATCTTTCACCACCACCATATTCAGTGGCTACCATCAGATAAACTAATCCTTCGCATCCTTTGATAAAAAGATACTCAATACAGTCTAGTATATGGTAGAAGTTAGATAGCTTCATCAATGCAGAAAATTCAGTCATTGTAATCCCAAGAGCAGTTAGGTGTGTCAACTCTTGCAGGTCCAGAAATTTGATCTGCCTTTCAACCTCACAATGTGATATTTCCCATTCCCCATAACTGTAATACATATTTAGGACCCTCAGGTTTCGAAGTCCTAATATTGCCTCCCTAGGGATTTTTTTCAGTGAATCAGTTCGTTGCAAATCCAAGTGCCTTAACTTTGATAGATGTCCTAACTCTTGTGGGAGTGCAGCTATCTTGGTCCTTGATAAATCAAGATAACGTAATTCAACTAGTTGACCAACACTCGCTGGGAGTTCTCTGATGCTCGTTACTGATAAGTCAAGTACCTTAAGAGTTGGCATATGTTGCAAAAAATCATTAGAGATTTTGCTCAAACTACGATTCCAATGGAGCAACAAGGTTGACAAGTTAGGACAGACAAGCCCTGCTGATAGGGTGGTTATCTCATTACCCAGCAACGAAGCCCTCTCTACCTTATCCCATTTTTCGACACTTGGTAATTCTAGTAGTCCATTGCAACCTTGTACCACAGCCTTCTCCACGTTCTGACCTCTGTTAGATGCGATCCATAAGGCAAAGCTACGTACAATGTCATGCATCTTTATCTGGGTGTCATCTTCGCCAGTTTCTAGCAAGCACGTAACCTTCAAAGAACCAATGATCGCGTGCCCCTTGTTATGAAGGCTATATACATTCGAACCATCTAAAAATCCTTCCCCAATCCAATAATCTATAAGCTGCTCTTTCTCAAGAGGATAGTCCTCAGGAAACAATGCACAATACAAGAAACACATCTTCAATGTATCATCTTGCAGACTGTCGTAACTAAACTTTAATATTGTAAAAACATCCTCCATACCTCGGATTTCTGATGCAGCATTGCTGAGTACTTCAACTACATGCTCCCATTCCTTTTCTGTCTTCATGTTCGCCATAGCCCTTCCGACAGTTATAAGGGCAAGTGGCAGACCCCCACATCTTTTAACAATTGCTTCAGCATGAGGCTTTATATGATCTGAATTCACAACATCCATCCCTCCCGCCTTCTCACTGAACAGGCACCATGAATACTCTTCACTCAAGAAGTCAACTTTTAGCTTCTTATTTGCATCCATGTCACTGCAAACATCTTCAGAGCACGCTGTGAATACCACTTTGCATTTATTTCTCTCATCAGGCAAAGGTATTCCTATATTTTCAAGATCCAGTCTTCGCCACACATCATCAAGCAGGAGTAAGAACTTAATCCTCCTCAAAAAGTTATATATCCTCGAAGTAAGCATCTCCTGGCTTTCTGCAGCATCCACAGACAAACCCAACCTTGAGATAAGAACGCGTTGTATCCTTTCCTGATTAAAATCCTTAGAAACTGTCACCCATATCACCGCCTCAAATTCATTCGTTCTTGATATATACTCATTGTTAATCTTCTTCAAGAGCGTTGTCTTCCCTACTCCACCCAAACCATAAATTCCTATCATTTGAGCTTCATCATCTGCAATGGTTTCAAGTGCCACTACCATTGCTGCATTCAAGCCTACAGTAGGCACACACGGTTTCGGATCAATACGCAGCAAGTCCCGCACAGCCACATCCAAGCTGGCCTTTTTGGTGATCAGGTCACTGATTTCTCTTTCCTTCTGCAGGGCTTTCTTGCTGAGCCTGTATCTAGAAGAACAACTTGGTTTTTTGCAGCACATCCCTTGCTGCATTATTGGTTGTGCAAGGATCAAATGTGCTTCAGCTTCTGTTTTCTCCACATTATCTAGCCATCCTTTTACTTGTTTAGTGCTCATCAATCCACCTAACTCGGCTTGCTCGATCTCTTTCTTCAAGTCATCTCTTTTATCCTTGAGCTCCTCAAGTTTAATCACCATTTCTTGAATTCTCTGGTTGAAATTTTTTACATGATCTACCCTTTTAGCTATTGATGAGTATAAACTTTCACTAAAGCTCATTAAAGGTGCCACAACATTTTCCATTTCTAGACTGTTAGAAATCACAAAGATAAAAAATGGAGGATAAGCTTTTGTATTGACTTTCAGTCGATCTCATACCCTCCAGTAGGAAGTAATACAACTGGGTGATGAGAAAAATTCTGTCCAGTTATTGATGATTGTGATGCTCTTAACATTAAATTTGACAAAGTCAATTAGTCCTTTAATCTAAAAGAGGCAATGGTAATGTGAAAACTTTCCAGGCTGTGTTGATGATTGTAAATTGTAATGGTCTTAGGGTCAAACAGTGATAGATTCTACTAGCCATTAAGTCTAGAAGGTACTTGGAAAATGGAAACTGATGTCTTATCTTATCGCTTACCTCTTAAAAGTTATTAATTATGTCTCACTAGTCTTTTATATATGCACTTGATGTGTGCGAAATTTTTTTAAATTTTGGAGAATTGTAATTTTAGTTTTTTAGTTTAACTTACATTTATGACTTTTTTTTGGTTGTTGAAAGATTTAACAATTGGATAAATTATTTCTAGTTGGCAGTATAATTGTAGGAGAGGGTAGGCATTGTACTCCTTTCTTCACTTATATAATAGAGATTTATAAATATGTTTTTTAAGAGAAAATATTGGCGTCTCATAGTGAGATGCCAAAATGGCATCTCATAAAAAGGACAAAAAAAAATTTTGGTACCAAAGCCAAGTCAAAATGGTATCAAAATAGAGTACTTACTACTTTGGTACCAACTCTATTTTGGTACCAACTTTTAGTTTGTTACCGAGATAACATTTTGGTACTGTGACTTTATGTTGGTACCACTTTGACTTATCTTTGGTACCAAAATTTTTTGTTTTTTTGTACGAGATGTCATTTTGACATCTCACTATGAGACGCCTATAACACCTCGTTTTTTAAGCCCCAAAAATTGGAGAAGTCGTAATTGTTTTTTTGTTGGGGGTATTAGTGTAAAAGAGGGTGAACACCAAGTTCTCATCTCTTCACTTATAGAAGTACTAACTTTATGTACATGCGATGTGTGCGTTAATTTCAAAACTTGTTATTCTATTTATATATTTCGTTCATACTATAATTATAATTACACTTAAAATGCAAAAGATTAATAGTTAGATAAATTTAGATATATTAATTCATTAATGTAAAAAACTACAAAGGTTGTGGGGGGTTTTTTAATATTTTTTTTTTTTGAACGTGAACAAAAAGAATATACATAATGAGTTGATTTGATTGGATTAAAGAGTTTCAAATGTCGTGAGTGTGTCAAACTTTTCAGGTGGATTTCATATGTATACCATTTTGTCTTGTAAAAAAAAAGGTCAATATATTCTGTCCATTTAATTTATTGATTGAAATATCTTGATCATACCGTTTTTAGCTTGTTTAGAATGACAAGTTGAAATAAGAAAGAGTTCTTCGAATCGTTTTCTTTCGTAATTTTTTTCATTCTATTAGATCATTAAGGGTAATTTAGTATTTTTAGAGAGTGGACACGATCTTCCTTCCCCCTTCCCCTCATATAATAGTGATAACTGTTTTTTCACGATATACCCGTGACAAAAAAATTTCTCGTCAAATACCCCTATATTTTTCAGAATTCACCATATACCCCCGAGTTTCTAAAAAATATTTGAATACCTTTAATGACTGACGACGGTTAGCTCCGTTATTCATTAACCCTAAAAAATCCTAAGTAACCTAAATTAACCCTAATTCTCTAATTAATCCTAATTCTCTCTCCCTAACCCACCAACATTAAACCAGTCCGATCTCCCAACCCTCGATCTCCCCCGTAGCCCCCCATCTCGCCCGCAACCCCCTCTCCCGCAGCCCTCCCCCGCTCTCGAATTTAGCAGAACCTCCCAATTATAGGAGTTCTTCCTAAATCCTCCGGAAAAATGAAGTCATAATCGAAATCCTGCAGTAAGATCGATTTTGGTTCGGAAATTGATTGAATGGGAATTGAAAGAATCGGAGTTGAAGTGATTAGGATTGAGGGAAAGGGGGAACTGTCGGAAACTAGGTTGTTGGAGAGAGGGAGGGCTGCAAGAGAAGGGGGCTGCGGGGGAGATTAGGGGGGCTCGGTGAAACACCCCTACAATTCTCTATTTGAATACCTTTTTAATATAAAAGTTAGAGAATCATCAAAATTATCTCTCGTGTGATAACGTATAGACTTTTTCAGAATTTTGCAGCGGAAATAATAAATAACTTTGAAAATAATAACTTAGTCAACCATAAGTCAACTCCAAAACCAAACTAAAGTCAAACCAGCATAAGTCAAACTCCAACTCTAAATTAAAAGTCAACTATAAGAGTAATAAAGTTAACACAAGCTCTCGACGAAATCCCGAACCCATGATGCATCATCTTTAAACCTGAAATGGACGATGCACTATTGATCCCGAGAGACTTCTCACAAAATGGGTCATCATAGGATCAATAAGGCATATGCACGATCAATATATATACAAAAGCACGTAATCAGCAAAGCTGAGTATTACATAGTAAATAAATATAAAACCCTAACATGATAATAATAAACATTAAAGCAAAGATAAATATTAATGTAATAAAATGATAGACTACTTTACTGAACTTGACTTCACATCCAACAACGTAATTAAATTAGATTGAATAGGCAATGGAAAGAGTTGTCCAAACCAAACAAGTCTTCAATTTAGAAGACAGAGTACGGGCGCGACTCCGTACTCCCATGACCAACGATATCGAGGAACCTTTTAAATAAAATAGGACACAATGATCAATCATGGTCCCAAGAAAAGTCATGGGCAACCACCATATACTACAACTCATAGTAGTCTAACACTTCAGACGTGCATAAGTCTAAAACTTATTGCTATTCACTTTCCACTTAAATTGATTAAAAAATTATTTACTTCTTATGACTCACAAAGGTAAGATCAGACAAACAATATAATCATCAAGGGTTAGGGCTGGCAATCAGGTCGTGTTAGGTCAATTTCAAGTTGACCTGATTTATATTTTAGGTGACTTACCCCTAACCCAAACCCGACCTGATTGTAATTTCAGGTCGAAAATCATAACACAAACCCGACCTTACCGATTTCGGGTTACCCCTAACCCATTATATTTTCAGGTCGGGTTGGGTCGATCCATTTTTTATTTCAGGGCGAAAATCTCAACCCAAACCCGAAATTTTCAGGTGGCCTTATCGGGTTGGGTCAACTTTTGCCAGCCCTATCAAGGATACATAAAACTTTCATTTTTATCTTAGGATTAGATAAGGTGATCATCAACTTAACAATTAACAAATAATTACATCATTAATTCCATCCATTATTTATTTGTTAGTTTAAATCAACAATCAACCAACCTTTTATAAGTGTATAACCAACTTACCAAATAAGGGATTCAGTCTTCATAAAGTAAATAAATAATCCAAACGGAACAACATGATCCAATTCATGATCCAATAACAACATAATTATTAATCCCTCATGTGAATGAATAAAATAAAGTTCTCAAACCCATATGCTTGCATCGGTCATCCATACAAACATATAATATAACCAACATAGTCAACATGGTTCACACAACGGCATAAAACATGTAATTCCACTTGAATATATATAAATCACATTTGAATTATAAATAGTTCACTATATATGATAATACATCAATCATAATCTTAGGACATGATACTAGTCTACCAACTCATAGGTATGTACGTACCTTGTGTAGACAATATGCGAGCCCGCTTTAACAACCTTAGAAGTCGACTAAAAAGAATTTGCCGCCTACCAATATATCAATATAACCACTAATCATCAATACCCAAATAAAATTCCATCAACTTTAAAATATTTTAAACGCTCTTCAAAAGTGTTTTAAATCCTATTTAATCATTAAAACTCCAACTATTAATGTCTCCTAGTATAGTACTACCCAATGTTATTAGGACCGGGATTCTACTTTGGATCATAGGGGTTGGTAGGATCGAACCGGTGAGATCGAATCATAGGATCGTAAGATCCTACAATTGGATAAAATAGAAATAATTATGCTAGAATATGGTGATAACCTCATATTAAAAATTTAAACACATATTAATAATGATTTATTTCATTAGGAAATAGTGATAGTTTTTCAATACTATAAGATTGAAGTAAGATGCAACCAAGATCTAATAGGAGAAATATAATATGTGAAATTACTTTATATTTTTTCAACGATATGATCGGATCGTAAAGCCGTAGGATCGTAGAATCGTATTAAGATCCTACCATTTGATTAACTTATAATGAGTTCAAAACCCTTTAAAACATGCTTAAACATAAACATAATCATAAGAGTATTCAATTTCATAACTAGAATATAGTACTAACAATTTTCCAACCCATAAAACCCTAAAAATCCATAATTTGATACTTAAAACCTTAGTTTAAACATAATAAATAAATCTTGAATTTTATTACTTCACTATATAAATTACATAATCTAAAATTTATATTTAAACCATCAAACTGTAAACTTTAATAATGAAAACACTAAATCAATCCTTTAAAAAAATAAACTTAACATTAAATAAGATAGAGATGGAAGAAATAAACCAAAGAAAAGAGAAAATAGGCACGCGACTCAAGGGGAAACGCCGGCTACTGGCGGTGGCTGCGGATGCCGCCGGTGGTGGTCGGCCGAAGGTTCGAAGAGGAGAGAGAAAAAGAAAAGAGATGAGAGAAAATTTACACTATAAGAAAGTACGTCATGAACGACGGTTAAAAGTTGTCCCTAATGACAAACAAGCCGTCGGTGCCATGATCAACGACGGTCAGCCGTCGTTGATCGTTGGACGTTGCAGAGATGGTCGTTAATCAAGGAATCAACGACGATCAAGCCGTCGATGCAGCATCAACGACCTTTTTGCACCCCATCATCGACCGCTTCTGTAAGCGCGCGTTGACTTAGATACATCGACGGTTTAAAGCCGTCGCGGAATCAACGATGGTGTCGAACCGTCGTTAAGTCAACGACGTTGTAAAGCAGACGTTAAGTAAGCGACGGCTTCCAACCGTCGCCATATTTTGAAGTCGTCATTCTTATTAAATTCCGTGGCAGCATTACTTTCTTTAAACAACAACCGTTTAGCCGTCGTTGTTTGATGTTTAGCCGTCGTTATTATTTTTAATTACATTAAATAATATTATAATATTACATATTATAATTAAACATGTACCAGCTGCACGGCAGCACCGAAATATACTACATTAACCTGCATCGCCTCGTTCGCATTCTATATGTACGTTAAACTAAAAAAATATGCAATTTAAACATGAAATAGATTAGATTTATGTACACAAAATACATCCCGATGTCGGGGAATAAAGTTGAAGTCGGGTTTAGACACTAAATGTCTATAATTAGACAAACTACCTAGATTAATTATATGTACGCAAAATAGATCCCGGTGTCGGGAAATCAAGTAAAAGTCGAGTTCCAAAAAAATATACCTACACATCTAAAATCAAAGCTAGATATATGCCAATAAATATAGACACTAAATGCATATATATAATTAGACTAAGTATGTAGAAACTATAAGTTAGTAATCTAGTTGCCAAAACCAAACAAACTACACTGTCGCGGGTGTCTCTGTAGCACCAGTGCCACCACCAGACCCAGAGTCATCGTCTGGTCTGCGTTGTGGAGAGGGTCCTGTGTTGCGACCTAAGAACAAGTGGACAAAATTAGACATGTTCCGCATCATTTCCTGCAAGAGGGCCCGGTTTGACTCTTCCAGCCGTGTTGCGACCCTTGCCTCCACTTCTTCCATCCATGCAGCGACCTTTTCCTCCACCTGCGCCTCAAGCTGAGAAAAAATGGACGGCTCATATGGTTGTGAAGAGCCATCTCCTCGCCCCGATGCAGAGTTGTAGTACAAATGATCTCCCTGACCCAACCCCTGCACTTTACCTCTGTTCCTCCCACCAATTGTCTCCCAATACAACAAATCAGTGTTCGGCTGTGATCCCTCAGTGGCGCAATCATCCAGCTTCTTGTTGTATGTCTCCTGCATTAAGTTAAATAATATACTCATATTCATGCATTTTCAAGCAATATGGCCTAAAATGAGCTAAATGACCTATATTTCGTTCTAACTTGCCTATATTTTGTAATTTCAATCAAAACTATAATCTAACACATTAAACTAAGTATATATAGGATGTTTGAGGTGTTTATAACTCAAACAAACTTAAAACTACTCATATTTATGCATTTTCAAGCAATATGGCCTAAAATAATCTAAATGGCCTATATTTCGTTCTAACTTGCCTATATTTTGTAATATCAATACAAACTACAATATAACACATTAAACTAAGTATATATAGGATGTTTGAGGTGTTTATAACTCAAACTAACTTAAAACTACTCATATTCATGCAACATGGCCAAAAATGAGCTAAATGACCTATATTTGGTTCTAACTTGCCTATATTTGGTAATTTCAATAAAAACTACAATCTAACACATTAAACTAAGTATATATAGGATATTTGAGGTGTTTATAACTCAAACAAACTTAAAACTACTCATATTCATGCGTTTTCAAGAAATATGGCCTAAAATGAGCTAAATGACCTATATTTTGTTCTAACTTGCCTATATTTGGTAATTTCAATAAAAACTACAATCTAACACATTAAACTAAGTATATATAAGATGTTAGAGGTACGGTATTTATAACTCAAACTAACTTAAAACTACTCATATTCATGTATTTTCAAGCAATAAGGCCTAAAATGAACTAAATGACCTATATTTGGTTCTAACTTGTCTATATTTGGTGATTTCAATCAAAACTATAATCTAACATATTAAAATAAGTATATATAGGATGATTGAGGTGTTTATAACTCAAACAAACTTAAAATTACTCATATTCATGCATTTTCAAGAAATATGGCCTAAAATGAGCTAAATGACCTATATTTGGTTCAACTTGCCTATATTTGGTAATTTCAATCAAAACTATACATATACAACAATTAAACTAACTATATATAGGATGTTTGAGGTATTTATAACTCAAACTAACTTAAAAGTACTCATTTTCATGCATTTTCAAGCAATATGGCCTAAAATAAACTTAATGACCTATATTTGGTTCTAACTTGCTTATATTTGGTAATTTCAATCAAAACTACAATATAACACATTAAACTAAGTATATATAGGATGATTGAGGTGTTTATAACTCAAACAAACTTAAAACTACTCATATTCATGCATTTTCAAGCAATATGCCGAAAATGAGCTAAATGACTTATATTTGGCTCTAACTTGCCTATATCTGGTAATTTGAATCTAACACATTAAACTAAGTATATATAGGATGTTTGAGGTGTTTATAACTCAAACTAACTTAAAACTACTCATATTTATGCATTTTCAAGCAATATGGCCAAAAATGAGCTAAATGACCTATATTTGGTTCTAACTTGCCTATATTTGGTAATTTCAATCAAAACTACAATCTAACACATTAAACTAAGTATATATAGGATGTTTGAGGTGTTTATAACTCAAACAAACTTAAAACTACTCATATTCATGCATTTTCAAGCAATATGGCCTTAAATGAACTACATGACCTATATTTGGTTCTAACTTGCCTATATTTGGTAATTTCAATCAAAACTACAATCTAACAAATTAAACTAAGTATATAGGATGTTTGAGGTGTTTATAACTCAAACAAACTTAAAACTACTCATATTCATGCATTTTCAAGAAGTATGGCCTAAAATGAACTAAATGACCTATATTTGGTTCTAACTTGCCTATATTTGGTAATTTCAATCAAAACTACAATCTAACACATTAAACTAAGTATATATAGGATGCTTGAGGTGTTTATAACTCAAACAAACTTAAAACTACTCATATTCATGCATTTTCAAGCAATATGGCCTAAAATGAGCTAAATGACTTATATTTGGTTCTAACTTGCCTATATTTTGTCATTTCAATCAAAACTACAATCTAATACACATTAAACTAAGTATATATAGGATGTTTGATGTGTTTATAATTCAAAATAACTTAAAAGTATTCAAATTCATTCATTTTGCAAATAAAATAGCCTAAAATGCCTTAAATACATATATGTTTAAAAGTATGTACCGAAATTTCTTTTGCTTTCTTGTTTGCTGCAATTTCTTCTTTTCCAGCAACAGTTTTGAAATGAGTCTTCAAGAACAACTCGATGACGGTAGAGAGTACTCCTCCTCTACTCTTTCCCTGTACACATTTTTGAACAAAGGCTTTATTTTTTACATATACGAAAAAAATCATGAAATTTAAACTAAGTAGTAGATATGAAACATTCTTACCATCTTTCTAGCATGCTGTGCCGCCGAGATGGAACCCTAAAAGTGTGGCGGCTCAACTGGATTAAATAGGGAGCCACCTCTTCGGTTCTTCTTCGCATTTTCAGATTTTTCGAGGAACGTGGGCTCTTGACTTTTCTTCTTCATTGCTTCGTAGAAGGTTTCACCCAACCATTTTGGCCTTTCTTTAGGTTTCTTAAGCACCCAGTACCGCAAGTCTCTCAAACGATTTGCAGCTTTCATCTTGTATGCTTTCCTCACTTGGCCATCTAACTCAGGGGCCCATTCGTAAAGACCCTTTAATCAAACATTAAACCAAGTTGTTAAATTTATTGAATAATTCTTTTGACTTTCGAATCGTCAACATACTAAGAAATAAATTATTTTAATACTAAAATATATATAAATATACATTAAAATATATTTATAAAATTCATAAAATTATGGTGGATTACACTGTGGTGGAGGGGGGGTGGGGTGAGGAGAGAGAAACTCAATGTTTAGGGTTAGGGTATTAGGGTTAGGGTTAGGGTTAGGGTTAGGGTTAGATGAGTTAATTAGGATTACATGGTTTGATTAGGTTATCCACTAACGGAGATTTAACGTCCGTTAGCCAAAAGGTTATTTTTTGTAATTTTTAAAAAACTCGGGGATATATGGTGAATAATGAAAAATGTAGGGGTATCTAGATAATAAAAAAAATTTGTCAAGGATATATAGTAAAAAATCGTAGAGATAATGTAGATGCATTATTTTTAGAGCTAACTCTGGTTGTAATTTCCCACTCACTTAGTCCTTATCTAAGATAAAGGAGGAAAGCTACAATTTCTATATACTCCCTCTGTCTTTTTTTATTTGCTACAAGCACTTTTTCACAAAGACCAAGGAGGGAGTGGGGACCATTGACATAAATGGAATTAACAAAAAAGCAAATAGGTAAATTGTGGGACCTATGTATTATATATGGAAACATTTACAAAATCAAGAAGGGAGTGATGGCAAATTTGTAAATAAAGTGTGGGACCTATGTACTATATATGGAAATATTTGCAAATGTAGCAAATAAATTGAAACACCCCTAAATGGCAAAATGTAGCAAATAAAAAAAGACGGAGGGAGTATATAACAACTAGCATAATACTCCCCTTCAAAGAAAAAACTAACGTAATACTTAATCACATCTACATTTATCAGTATAAAGATAACCCTCAAAAATAAAATCTATAGATTTGTGACAATTAACTTTAAAAGTAATCACATTCGAGCATGAAAAGTTGATGCTGGTTAAAAACGGGTTTGGATCCTATTCCCATATTTTTTGGAATGAAAATTATTTGGATATATGTTTAAACGGATGATAAATTAAAAAACTTGGAACTCAACCCACGACCACTAAGGGCCTGTTCTCCCCAGCTTATTTTCAGTTCAGTTCAGTTCAATTCAGTTCAGTTCAGTTCAATTCAGTTCAGTTCAGATCCGTTCAGTTCGGTTCAGATCAGTTCAGTTCAGTTCAGACCAGTCCAGTTCAGTTCAGTTCAGCTCTTGACAATACTTTTACTCTCACATATCACTATTCATTTCAGTTCAGTTCAGTTCAATTCAGTTCAGTTCAGATCAGATCAGTTCAGTTCAGATCAGTCAGTTCAATTCAATTCAGTTCAGTTCAATTCAGTTCAGTTCAGTTCAGTTCAATTCAGTTCAGTTCAGTTCAGTTCAGTTCAGCTGTTTTATGCCGAAGAGAACAGGCCCTAAAGCAAAATAAACAATCTATAGATTCTATACTATCTTTAATATTGTAATTAGTAGCAGATCTTGAAAAAAATATATAGTAAGGACAAAATAAAATTGTAAACCACACCCACTCACTTTATTAATGCATATGTTTCATTTTTATTTTCATGCTTTTTTATTTGTGTGTACAAAATCCTCTTTGTGTAAGATTTGATTCACGCACGATTCACTATGACAAATGTTAAATATCAAGATGTAACACCCCGATAATTCTCTCTTTCTAGAAATAACTTTATAATATAAAACTTAGAGAATTACCCAGGCATTATCGCCCGTGTGATAACGTATCGGCTTACTCAGAATTTTGCAGCGGAAAACAACTTACTAAAAACCAACTTTATTAAAACTCGTTAAATAAATAACAATTATATGAAACTAAACACACCAACTTAAATGAACTAATATCTGAAATAACATGTTCCTACGAAAACAGAACTTAAACTAAGCTAGTAATATAAATAGTCTCTCCATTCCAGATTCCCAATGAGATGCATCTGCGAACCTGTAATGTCAATGCAATACTGACTCTGCTCACCAGAAGGATCATCACATGATCAATAGGCAAGGCCATGATCACACACACAAACAAGCACGTAATCAGCAAAGCTGAATACTACATATCAGACATAAATAATCCTAAACATGATACTACAAAAATAACATGCAGGAATAAATAATAACATAAGTATATAATAATCTGCAGACAACTTTTACTGAACTAAACTTAAACCAACTTTTTATCACTTAAATGGAATAGTTATTGGGACGAGTTGTCTTGCCTACTAATGTGAAATGCGGGCGCGACTCCGCATTTCAGAGTGACCTGCGATATCGAGGAACCTTTGAAATAAAGAGGGATGGTGATCAATCCATTCCTAGAAAAGCTATGGCACGCTCACCATAACCCCAACCCTTATGTCCAACTCTAGACGTGCACCAGTCTAAAGTCTATAACTTATTCTCGTTGCACTTTACATTAATTACATTTTATTACTTGTGTTGACACAACCAAGCAAATAACACATAATTAATAATCACACAATCATAACATAATTCCTTTTTATCTTTGGATTAACAAGTGATCACGACTTATCAACCAAGACTCCTTTACTTCCTCTTTAACCTTTACCAACTTACTTGTTGAACCTAGCCAACAATAAACTTTACCTTTATATAGGTATAACTTGTAACTTACCAAATAAGGTCCACGGTCCTTATAAGATAAATAAATGATACTTCTCATGAATACATGCATTACATGATTCTCTTTAACTTATATTAATTCACTCACGAATTAATAAATAAACTACTCAACATGCTTGCATCAACATTCCATACAAACATTTATAATCTGATAACATAACCACTTCTAAATCACATGTTGCACATAGGTACATAACATGTAAAATAAATTCCAGCATCCACATATATGAATAACAAGTTCCTATACATGATACTAATATTAAAATACTCTTAGAGTATGCTTCTAAATCACATAGCACGTAAATAATGTACGTACCTTGAATACACTAAGCGATAGGCCACTTTTAACTCGTTAAAAGTCTCCTACAACGAAATCTCCGCCTAGAAAATAAAGTAATGAAAATTAATATCTCGAACTAAAAATTACAGCAACTTTAAAACGATCAAAACCCCCTTAAAACGTGTTTTAAAATCGTTTTTACGTACCAAACTTACGTTATTTTTAATTCCTAGTATTGTATAACTATTCTAGCAATTAAAAATCCTTAAAACACCATAAAATCATTCTTTTTTGAAATTACAGCACTTATAAAATCTAATAACCATCCTTAAAACATATAAAACGTATTTAAAATTACGTACTACATAACTTTCATGATTTATATTATATATATATAGTTTCTAGCAATTGAAAACCCTAGAAACTATTATTTTCATGATTAAAACTAAAAATAAACTTAACATAACAAATCTGAAATTCATTATATTAATAAACATGATGACCGAAATTGTTTATATAAATAAAACAGTAATTTAATTCACAAACATGCTAAATAATAATAAAATAACATAAAAAACTAGTATTTTAATGGAATCTTAGAGAGGAAGAAAGAAAACAACCACAACAATGGAGGAACAAGGGGCCGGCGGCACATCAGCCACGACGGGGAAACCGGCGGTCAAGTTTTCGGTTCTTGAGAAGTATTCGTGACGTTTCTTGTTGAACAAGAAACGTTACTTGAAGAAGAAGAAACAAATTTTTGAGAGAGAAGGCCGAAGGAAAACGACGCACAAGGGAAGAGAGAGAGAATGCCGAGTGGAGAGAGAGAATCACGTGAGAAGAGGAGGAGAATAAAGTGTAGGGTGAAAATATTTTGGATTTTTAGGATATTTATATAAAGGCTTTTACTTGTGGGCTTAGGAAAAGAGATTTTAATTAATGAAACTTGATGACTAATAAGATGGGCTATTTAAGACTTTAGTCATCAAATGACTCTTTCCCTTTTTATCACTTTTTGGGCTTTCGATTCCACTAAACTTCCTTTTTAATATACTTTTAATATTTAAAACTTTTATTAAAACATGCTTAATTAAAATATTTCTAATTTTATCAATGTAATAGTCCTGTTTTTAAGAGCGTTTATTTGAAAGATGATTATGTTTATTAACTTAATTATGTTTCGAAAATTCTTGTCTTATTTGAATTGTGGAGTAGGATTTTTATTTATCGTGTTGTAATGTATTTATTTATTTACTTATATGAGATTATTTCTATTATTATTATTATTTTATACTTTGGGTTTACGCAATTAGTTGAGCGGTGTTTCACAAATTAGAAAAAAAAAAACCAAACTCGGTTCCTTGCCCCTCTCTTTGTCGGTTTACAAACCGAACCAAATATCCCACCCCCTTTGTTAATGAAAGAAATAAAACCAAAACCCCCTAAACATTTCTTTCTCTCTCCCCGTGGTACTCCCAAAACCCCAACCCCAAAACTAAAACCCCAACCCGACCTCCATCTCCTCCTTCTCTTGCGGCTTCGCGCCACCACTACCACTATGCTCGCGGCGGACCACCGCGGCTGCGTCGAGTTGCAGCTCCTTGCTTATCTTTCTTCTTCTTCGTCCTCGTGCCTGCCCTGTTTGTTGATGTTCGTCGGTCTGCTGCTGTTGTCGGTGACCGTTGGTTGTAAGGTTGCTGTTGTTCGTGGCTAGTGGTGTTGTGCGCCGCTGCTGCCGGTGCCTTGCAGCCTCGCCGGAGCCGCGTCGAACCACCGCAGCCTGTCGTCGCTGCTGCTCTGTTCTCGTTTTCCCCCTACTCGCGCCGCTGCTACGCTGGTGTTGCTGTTGTGTTGAATCGATGTCGTCGCGCCTTTACCGGTGATGGGTCGCACATCCTCTTTGGTGGAGCGACCGTGAAAGCAGACCACTGCTCGTGTTCTTCCTTCCTTGCCTCTGTTTGCCGTCGCCGTTGATGTTGTTGTTGTTGTTGTTTGTTGTTTATTTGGTGTTGTTGTTGCCGCTGGATGTTGCTGTCGTCCTACCGTGGGTGTCGCCTCGTCTGCCGCCGTGGCTTTGGTCTTGGCACCATAAGATGGTGGTGCTACCATTGTCGGTACTAACCCTTCTTACTTCTATTTTAAATTGGGTTATGTAATATTTAGAGTTTAGAATTCTGGCTAGTATATCTACTATGAAATTATTGTTGATTGAATTATGTTGTGGTGATGATTGTTGTTGTGGTACTGTTGCTGCTGCATATTATTATTGTTGTTGTGATCTTGTTAATGTTAATAAATTGTTGATTGTTGTTGTTCTTCTGTTATGTTGTGTTGTTGCTATGTAGTAGTGGTTGTTGTTGATATGGCTAGGATTCCTTAGCAAGCTTAGTTGGAATTTATCTTCAATTAGTTAATCTACAAATGTAATTATGTGATGAATTAGGTTGCTTTCACTATGCTTACTTAGGTTGCTAATCTGCAAGTATCAATTAGTAATTGGGTATGCGGGATTATGTGAACGGCTCACTTAGTATTCAATTGGAATTTGGTTTATGGTTTTTGGAAGTTTGTTGAGTTTAAGAATGAATATCATTCAGGTAGTTCAGTTAAGTTTTATCATAACAAGGTGAAAGAGTTTCTATAGTAATGAGTCAATCAAGTTAAGTTTCTTTATTTGAGATTATGGTAATTTAGTATTATTGTTGTAAAGGGATTATATGGAGCTCTAGGTTGAGTTATAATTACTTTATGCTTTAAGTGAAGGTTGTTAGTGTTTACAAATAAGTTAACAATATCTAATATTTTAATGTAGGATATTGATTGAGTTTTTATATTTGTTTCTTAAATTTCTGGAATCTAGTTATGTGTTATTAATGGTGGTTTATGAGTTTTGGAGGATAAAATATTTAGAATAAAGTAGGAACAAGAGCTATGAGTTGTTGAATTCTTAATGTCTTCATTATTGTAATGTGTGAATTACATGGGTAATCTTATGATGATGATTTACCTATAACTAGAATGGTATTCTACTATTGGTTTCGTAAAGCTCTAAAAAGAGGTTCATTTTGGTGAAAGCTTACTTTAAAATGTAATAGAAGAATTAATTTCTAAAATAGCATGAGTATTTGGTTGGAAGTGTTCAATAGTGTCCGGAAGAATAATTATTTGAGAAGACTTTAAAAGTGTATTGATGAGCTATAAAAATTCATTTCTAAAAGAGCATAGTATATGATTGAAATTATTCAATGAGTTGAGTATCTTAAGATTTAGACTTTAAAAGTGGATTGACTTAATTAGTAATATCACATGAAGTTAGAGAGAGCTTTAACTAATTACTAGTAATAGTATAAAGAGTATTGAAGTTAGCTTACCTAGTAATGTATCAAGGGTGCGTTTTATAAAGAATTTCCGTTTAATGACTATAGATGGAGTAAAGTAATAAAGTTGGATTATCAGATTAGTATCTACTAGTTAATGTTAGTGCTTGAGTTCAACTACGTAGTAACTATAAGTTATGAAATACCTTAAAGAGGCCTCGAATATATGTTTGGGTAGTATTCTAAGGACATGAATTGGACTTGGCACTTTGTGATTGTGAGTACACTCTTGTGAGTGGATTCATCGTTGATTTTGTAATTAGTGTTTAACTAATAGTAACTACTTCATATCAATATTGTCTTAAGAACCTCAAGTTTGGATGTTTAAGTTAACTCTCCCTAGTTAATTCTAGGTGAGAGACCTATTGCTAGTATGGTTGATGCTTGATAATCATAATTATCATTATTGAGATGAGTCTACACAGATAATGGTGAAGTGAAAAAGAATATGAACCATCTATACGTATAAGTATGCGTTGTTGAATTGGTTTAGTAACTCTCGTTAGTTAATTCTAGCTGAGAGACCATTTGCTATTGTTGTTGGTATTGACCAGATATGATTGCTTGTGAGTTGTGGTAATTTATAAGTTCTATGATTGAAATTGAGTTGAACCTAGTTGCATAACTACGTTAACCTTGAAATTCATAAGAAAGCACGATAGCATGTGATTATAGTTTTCCAGAGTGAAGTCTTCTAGTGTGGTTGGCTATGCAACAATCGTTTATAATTAATAAAGCTAGCGGATGAGTTCCAAGAATGATTGGTTGTGTTATGAACAATAATCGCAAGGAATCTGAAAGGGGAAAGTAGCCTCGTCTGAGTCGACGGATGAGGTGACATGAACAGTGCCCCATGGACTGTGAACCTTGGGGGCCCCACAGGGAAACATGCCCATTGCTCTGTGGGGCGATAATCGGGCGATATATCAGGTAATGTGAAACCTGTGGATGGCTGATGAAATCAGCGGAAAAATGTACTCCGGACTAGTCGCGGTTATTGGCCAAAAGTAAAGGCGAATGGTTGGGTGACGACCCCCACTGTCGGAGTGTAAGCTTTGTCTCCTCCGCCGCGTTCTCTTTCCCCCTGGTTAAAAGGAATGTTATCTCAGAGTATGAAAGTTATATTGATAATGGGTTCCCGATAAGAAATCGTATCGTGGTAAGTTGTTTCGATATTGGATTCCCGATAAGGAATCATATCAGGTAAGTAGTGAATGTTTATTCATTATATGAATATGAATATCGATATTGGTTTCCTGATAAGGAGGCATATCATGGTAAGTGATATTAACGTCAGATTCCTGATAAGGAATCATATCTTGTTATGTGGATTCCTAAAAGGAATCGTATCTGTTATTGAATTCCCGATAAGGAACTTGATAGGGAAAGTTATTATGTTATTGATTCCTGATAAGAAGTATTGTAGTAAAATATAAGAAAGTGGTTATAGAGTATGAAAGCATAAGTTTGGATTTCTGATAAGAAATCAATTAAAGGAAGTAAAGTATATTGCTTATATCAAAGTTAGTAACCCAGATTCCTCATAAAGGATCGTGATATGTTGAAAGGTTAACTAATCAGTTTCTATATAAGATATATCAGTTACAAGATTGCTTGAAGTTACGTTGTTGGGTTTACTTTTATGTGAATGACGATGTAGTAGGAAAGGAACAATTAGACGAAGATGTATAAGTATGTTGTCAACATGAGTTGATGTGATGCATGTTATGACAATGTGATTATGTTGACTGCTGAGTCGTTTTCAAGTAAAAGCCACAAAGCATGTGTTACTCTTATTTACGGGTTTAGTACTCAGCTTTGCTGATGTGTGCATGTTGTTTTGTCATTTCTGTGGCCTGTCACTTGGTGGGTGGCAGTATCTCATATGTTTCAGGTTGAAGTCGTGAGTTATTCTTTTGCAAGCTGAAGCGGATACGAGATGGTGCAGTATTATATTTGTTATTGAAGTGAGGACGCTCCACTTGTAATAGTTAATCATTTATTTTCTATAATTTATTTCTACATTTAAGAGTCGCTAATTAGTGCTCCTGATTCTCTATTGGTTGTTGCTCCGCGAAAGCGTTGAGATTGTTGAGCTTTGGGATTTGGAAATATTTTATAAATTGAAATTGCAACAGGTTCATATTATTTCTCGCTTTAGCGTTGTCCTATTTTCAAAGGAAACTCTGCCGGATTTTCTGTAGAAATTCATGGGAATAGAGTCTGAGAATCAGAGCATAGTTATAATAAGTTAATTTATTTGAATAGAGTTGGGAATTGAGTTCCATACTCTCCGATATAGTTCGGTGAGTGTGATGGTAATAGTCCGAGTTACCTCGACCATAGTCTCTTTTGCTGTGCTTAATCCTCTGTAAGCTGGTCAGGAAATTCGGGCTGTTACAATCAAGCTATGAAAAATAATTTCACTTGACTTTTAAAATAGTCAACCCTCTTTAAAAGTCAAACCATTTTCCAAACTCCTTTGGATTTAAATATAACTACATAAATACTTAAATATATTTATAAAATTCTTTAAAATTGTGGGGGATTACACAAGATGTATTTAAAATCAGTGAATACTCCCTCCATCTCATAATATAAGTCATGATTACGTTTTTACACGGAAATTAAGGTAAAATGGAATCTTGTTTTATTTGAATAAAAAAAATCATTTTTTTATTTAGAAACACTTACATTGTTTTTTTCTTTTTAACCAAAAATAAAGTCGGTCATTTAATGTTGCATGGTTTGATGTGTAGATGAGTTTAATGGGGTAAAAGATTTCATTTTGTCATTAATAATGATGCATTGGAAGTTGAAATTATGATGACAATTTGAAAATTAAACTATTTTCATGAGGGTATTTTGGACATAATTATTGATTGAAAATAGAAATAAGACTTATATTTTAGGACACCTGATAAGATGTTTTTAGTGTGTCGTTAAGGCACCAAAAACCGCTTTCCAAAAAATATTTATAAAACCTAACGAGCAATTACTAAGAAAATAGTAAGGGCAGTCGAGGGTCGATCCACAGGGAAATTGGGATCAATTAAAGTCTATAAAGTCCAGACTACCTAATTGAATGGTATTTGGGGGTTTGAAAAGTTTTTGTAACGATTATGACTAGCTAAAGACTAGAACTAGCAAATAACAAGAGTTGATGAATCAGATAGGAAGACACTAGAGTTAAGGTTACTAGTATGAATAAGAACGGATAATGATTGTTAATGCGATTGTGAAGCAACGAAGACGAGTATGCAAGGTTTAGTTTTCCTCTAAAATACTCGAGTCCTCTCTCGAATAGTCCTCAAGAGTAATTACTTAATCAATCAACTAAATCATCTCTCGAATGGTCTTTAGTTAATTGATTAAGAGATTCAATAAGTTCGGAAAACCCCTAATGAAGGATCCCCTTAATTTCTACCCAATATCCTGGCCTAGAGATTAAGTTGATTCTTGGGGATGATAAAAGAGTTCAAAATTCGATTTAAGAACATTTGAAATTAAAATACCAAAGTATAAATGTGATCAATATCTATCCTAAGGTCTCAAAACACCAAAATCAATGCATAAACTTCTTTAAACATCACAATCACATCAACAACACATTTAAAACCCTAATTCATACTTTCACCCTAACCTAGATATAAAACTACTCACTAATCATGGAATTTAAGCAATTAAACATAAAATCTATGACTAATCTAAGGCTAAACATGATTAAGAAATGATTAAACTAATAAAAATTACAATTATGAAACTAAGAGAATGAAGATCTAAAATAATCTAAAAACAAGAACAAACACTAAGAAAATGAATTAAAAACTGAAACTTTGAATTAAAATTCAATGAAAAGTATCTTTGATGTCAATGGGATCACAAACTAGGATCGATGATCTCAATTCTCTATCAAACTAAAGTGTTTTCTCTCTAATACAAAACCCTAAAATATTCTATAGAAACTAGAATAAAACGTAAGTGCTAAAACTAAAACAAACACTTAAGCCAGTAGCATGTGCGGGCGCACCATCGTGTGCAGGGGGACTCCAAACGCACCTCAAGCTCCCTCGCATTCTCTAGCTCGTTCCCTTAAGCCATGTCTCGCATTACTCGACCCCAAAAAGGGTCATACCTGCAATAAAAACACGAGAAAACATGGTGAAAGCATATGTGCTAGACATTCGATCAAAATAGATCGAAAATCTAGCAAAATGTCACTATGATCAAGTGAATGAAATAGAAGGGAAAAGTGAGGAAAAAGAGGGAAGAAAGGGGAATAAGTGGGACCAAAACAAACCAAAAGGAGGTCATAAAGTGCGTTAGAAAACGCACTTATCAACACCTTATAAGGAAACATGACTTATATTATGGGACGGAGGAAATACTTATTACTCCCTCTGTCCCACTTTAGTTGTTACATTTGCTTTTTCACAGTTTACGAGATGGAACTTCGAATACTAATATCTTGAGTTACATATATGAAAAAATTATAAAAATGTATTTGAAAAATACAAATTAAGACGAATCAAACAAGATCCAATATGATTATGTTTTTTTCTTATAGATATAATAATAGAATAAAAGATAGTCAAAATTATGATGTGAATAGTGCTTACGGTCAAAATGTAATACTACCTATGTTTTTATTTAGTTGCAATGTTTTGACTTTCACGCTTGCCAATGTACAATTTCAAATCGTTTTATCTCTAATTATATGTAAGTAAAAATTATAAAAATTTGATATTATGAAAGCTTACATCGAAATGAATCAAACAAGACCCCACATAACTATATTTTGTTTAACATATAAATCAATAAATGTGGTCAAATAAGAGAATATAAATAGTGCAATTTGTCAAATGTTGCAACTAAAAGAGAACGGAGGTAGTACTAAATTGGGATGGAGGGAGTACAATTTAAAACCTTCATCCAACACAATTTTGGAGGGAGAAGAGTAGAGAACTCCACATACACTTCTTACTCCTATGCCAAAGCAGCAATATTGGAGCTAAAACTGAGAAATCCGACAACCTTATCATGGTGATGGACGTCACCAATTGGGACGAAGACGCATACAGAAACACCATTCTTCAGGAGAGAGAAACTCATTGCCGCACTGTTTTCCGATCCATCTTCGCTCCTTCCGTCAACCCTAACCCTAATTCTAACCCCGACATTGTCGTTGCTGCTTCCAGTGATGGTTCTGTCGCCGCTTATTCTCTCTCCTCAATACTCTCTTCCGCTGTACGCCTCCTTCTCTTCTCAATTTCCTCAATTTTTGGTGTTTTCGCGTTTGATTTTTAGTTTATGATTGCAGGAATTGCGACATGGCATTTTGATCCCCGGACAGTGAGTTCTCTCTACATTTTGGTTGGTTTAATTGGTATTGTGTGATGATTTTGATGTTGTGTTTTGTGATGAATGATTTGTGTGAAATTGGGTTTTTAGAGTGCTTGCTGCTGAACCTAATTTCTTTCTTCAAGCGCATGAGGGGCCTGCTTATGATGTTAAATTTTACGGCGATGATGCCGATTCGTTGTTGTTGAGGTTCGTTTTCTTCGGTTTTCTTTTTCTTTTTCCTTTGTTCTTGTTAGTGAATTTAACTTGCAATGATTGTTGGATTAAGGTGATTATTAATTAAGCATAGGAAAATGCTGCTTGTATTATGGAGTACTTAGCATTTGGCTATATGATCATGGAAAAACCAACATTCAAGGTGAATTACACCATACTATATTACTTGTTTATGTGTAGTACTCCCTAGGGTCTAGGGATGCTTATCGATTGAGCCGATCCCGAAGTGTAGTATGCTCGGCTTGTGTTCGTTAAGTTTATTCGAGCTTGAGCCGAGCTCGAAGCTTAACAAGCCGAACTTTGTTCGAGTCGAGCTTTGCCAAATGTTAAACTGGCCGAGCTCAAACTGTTCACGAACATGCTTGATTCTTTATCACCCTTAGTTTTTACATGTTTTATTTGTTTTTCCTTTTTTAATATTTGATATTTATAGGTTTTCCTTTAGACAATAGAACTATTAACTTATTATTGTGTGATATCTAGGTTAATATATTTATGTATATATTAATTGTCAAGCGTATGCATTTTGACGGTCTAAAATGCAAGTGTGTAGAACTTAGGAAAACGGAGGTAGATCTTATTAGCAACAATCCCCTCCAAGAAAACTTTACTTTGAATTCTTGTTTTGATTTTGAGTTTAGATGATGTTGTACCCCCTTAATATTACAAAGTTGCTAGCATTTTAAATATAACATTGGATCTGCTATTACCAAGTTGGAAGTCTATTTTTAGAAGATTATGCTGACTATGGTTCATTAGATGAGCTTGAGAATATGTGATCGAAGGTAGTCTTATCTGACTTTAGAAGTTGACCGAATCAATTAAAATAGAAAATATAGTTGCTTCAAATTACCATACCAAACCTTTACCCAAGATCTCGAAGCCTCTAATGAGGTTCTTGCCTACAAAGAAGTTGGGGAGAAGATCAAATGTGTGCAGCCCTTCCCGTAGAACTGCAAAGAGGTTATTTGAGCCCTACCCCTACAATTTTAAAGAGGATGTATCTGTTAGACCCTTGATAACAAGCAGCTTTTTTCAAATTAGAAGGGGCAGGACATACAGAAACTTGTTTTTGAGCATTGAAGCTAGAGCAGCTCTTATTCCTGTAAACGCTTTGCTTTTGTACCTGTGTTATTATTATTTATTTTTGCATCTGAATGCATAAAGATATATTAAATGGTAACATCAAGATATGGGGTTTGGGAAAATTAAACAAATGTTGGAATTTACAATCCAGCTGTGGAGATGATGGTCGGATACGAGGGTGGAAATGGAAGGAGCTTGAGGAGGCCGAGACACCTATACACGAACAAGGTGATATGTCTTGTTTCATGTGGGCAATTCTGTCAGGTTACTTTAGCATTTGTTAGTCTAATTTTATATTTCTAGAGTGTAGCATTAGCTAAAATGTGGATGGTGTAACTAAGCTTGTGAACTAGTCCCCTTTAGATATATGAACTTATTTTACGTGCACGAGCTTCTGCTTTTTGAATCTGACTTCTGCTTAACAAGATCTAATATAAGTTGAAGGGAACTCCATGGATGTTGAAGTGAAAATGTCAAATATCCAGTGCTTGTTATTATCTAATGAAGGATCAGTTTATAATAGACTAACTTCATGAAAGGACACCCCGATTGTGATGGCAATTTTGTGCTCGTGCATGGGCTATTTAGTCTATGGAGCCGGGGAGGAGATATAGAGATAAACGAGAGGGAGCATCATATTGAACTGCCCTCTCATTTATATCTCTTGAAGAGACATAATTGCGACTTAAGAGTTCCTCGCTCCCCCCCCCCCCCCCCCCGGTCTTTTCCATCTCCCACTTCTTTGGTGGTGTCCTAAGATAGAGGTGGCCTATGCAAATTGTGTGAATCGTGTTTATTTCAGGACATATTTGCATCATGAGTCATTCAGTCCGGTTTTAGGTGGAATTGGGCCTATCTCTGTCAGGTCATAAATGGGTTGTTGTCAGCTAGTTTATTAAGACTAATTAATCAATTCTAGTCACCTTACTTTTTGGGTTAGGTCGGGTCAGTTTCAGTTTGGGTCATGTAACATCAAATACAATTTTGGTTTGGGTCGAGAATTTGGGATTGGTAATCGGGGGGGGGGGGGTTTATTAGGATCAAGACGCTGGCAGTCGACTGGAGAAGAATCAGCACCATGTTATTGCTTCCCTGCTCTGCTACCCTCGTCATAATTTTCGTTTTGGTAAATTTTTGTGGACATATAAATTATAAACTACTATTACTTCAACAGAATGACCTTGTATATAAAAGGCGATCTTATTAAAACTGCATAAGATAAGGTGGTTGAAGTTTCAAAAGACAACCAATAGTATATAGTAAAATAGATATGGATTGAATTCATCTTCCTAGAATCTAGATTCAGTTTGACATTCCAACTAGCTGTTCACCGTGACCACATCTGATTTATAATTAGACATCCTTGGATTTAATGGTAACTGCTATGACCTAGCATGTGTCCCATCCGACATTACTTTTGCTTAGTTCTCCCACCAGTTATATTAGAATGTTCTGTTATAATCAGACTTAACAATCTCTGTTTTCTTGATGTATGTGCAGGCTCCCATGTAAAACCAGTCATTGATTTGATAAATCCGCAACACAGGTTACTAGTTCTAATTTTGTTAATATATTATAACTCTTACTGCTTGCATTTAATTGAATAGTACATGTGTGCACTTATTCTGTTAATTGTCATAACTCTATATGGCTTTGTGTGGATTTATTTTAGGAATATCTATTTACCTTTTCAAAATGCTTTCCTATTCTCCACTTTGTGAGGGCACAGATACTAGAAACATTTCTCCATTTTCCCAAATATGTCTGGAGGTTATAATAAGCAGGGGAACTACTGAACTAAACCCAGTAGCTCATAGACAGATTTTTGAATTCAGGATGTTATCCTGGAACTAGTGGACTATCTTTCCATGTGAATGCCTGACCTCACAAGATTCGGATCATCATGGTATGTGTTAGGTAATTTTAGGATGTGGCAGTCTGGAGAATTAAGATTCGTATACACAAATTTCAGTCACACCAAGAATGTTGAATAACTTATTTGTACGATTCCCGTCATCATGTGTAACATCATTCTGATGCTAAGTATGCACTATGCAGTTCCCATGTAATCAGGGTCTCCCGAAAATTAGAATTTTACGGCACATGTTAATGTATCCTTTCTTTATGCTTGATTTAGTTTTTAATTATGTTTTTTCTTATATTTTACCAGGGGTCCATGGTATGCTATGCCTCCAATCTCTGAGAACAATGCAATTGCTGTTGACCACCAGGTTCTCAACGATTGTCTTGCTAGTTCTTCAGTTTATCATTCAGAGGTTTTAGTGTCTTAAGGTTACTAATCTCTATCTGATTCAAGTTTATGGACAAGGACTCAAGTACATAAGTTTCACAATGTTTCAACTATTTAAGTGTGCTTGTGTGGGTGTTGACTGTAGCTTTGTTCTTTTCACCAGAAAAACAGTTTTTTGAAATTATTGGAACTTATTTGAGTTGTGAATTGATGGTAGCCTCAGTGGAACTTTTTGGTATTTATCTGAACTTATCAAAGAATATTTCAAGAAGAAGAAGATATTGATATGTGTAAGAAAGAGTAGTAAAGTATGAACTGTCTGTTATGAGTTTCTGACTCTTGGCCTCCCCCCCCCCCCCCCCCACAACACCACCCCCTTATAGAGTTTTAACCCCACATCTTTTTCCCCATATGTTCTATATGCTTGTCATCTGTCACCTTCCTCCTTTACCTTTCTTTGTGGAGGACTCACATCTCTCCCTGGCAGCCACCTATGAGCCAGTCACCACAAGAATACCATTTTGGAATCCCCTTTCTTAAAGGATTGGAGGCCCTAAAATGGTCTTCTTCCTTGTGGCTTGATGGGTCAATCCTTTGATTTAGGGTTTTGAAATGTACTTAGATCTATAAAAATTTGGGTTTTTTGTGCTGGAGAGATGATTGACTGATGTCGTTCCGGTATGGTAGACAGAGGAGGTAAGTTTCATTTCGTTATTTGATGGATGCCTTGTCCATTACTTTTCCTCTAGTCAGAGACATATCTAGTGTCGAAAATTGAGTTCATGTTGTGTTGATATGGGTAGAGTGGGTTACTCGTTTAGTCCAAGTATCAAAGTTTGACTTCTGAATTCTGATGTGTTTGGGTTGGTTACTATGCGCTCTTTAAGTGGCTCCTTTCTTGATGACTACTGAATACAAAGTTTAGGCACTAATATATAAGAATAAAGAACTATCATATTGGATTTGTTAGGATCGTTTCAATTGTATCTTTTGTTCAAATTTTGAACTTTTCAGAAATCGTTGATACAAAATCAAAAAATATTAACAGCCAAAAGTTTGCCTTGGGTACCATAAATTAAAGCAAATGGATCTAGTAGTTTGGGACAGAGGAAGCATTTCTAAGATTCATTTAGTTAATGACACTCCTTAATATTTGTGAATAGTCAATCTGGACAAAGGAGGAGATGAATAAAAGCAAATGGATGCCTTGTCCTTGTGTATCACTATATAGATATTGATAATCCATAGAATGGTCCAGTTGAAACTTGTTTGAATTATCATTCTCTATAGAGGGGATGCTTGCGTTTGATCGATTATAAAGAGCTTGCTTCAAGTTTTCTTGACAGAAAACGATTCTTCATTGAACAAATCTAAGAATTTTAATGTTTTTCAACTCTTAAACAAAGCTTTTATTCTATATTACAATTTTCACCTTTTTTTATGAAATCGATGTTTTCTTTTGGTCATAATCAGGGAGGATCCATATATGCAGCTGCTGGTGATTCTTGTGCATACTGTTGGGATGTGGTAATTTTCTCGTGTCTCAATTTACACATGAAACACATGTAATATTTTTCTATGATTGATTATTGGCACATTTTCTTATTTCTTTACTCACTTTGTCTTCTTATATAGAAAACTTTATTTCAGAATTCAAGACAATGTCATTGTCGATAAAAAATACATCATTCTTCTGTATTTGACCAGTCCCTTCTGCATCCTTCTCAGGAGACGAGTAAGATTAAGACAGTGTTTAAGGGACATTTGGACTATCTGCATTGCATTGTTGCTCGCAAAAGCAGCAATCAGGTAAAGCGTTATGGCAAAATTCAAACGGGTGACTCTTTGGAATACCCCCTTTTGAGCTTTCATTAAAAGAAAATATTGTTTCTTGTTGTCCGTTGCATTGAGTTGCGAAGCTACTAGTAATGAAATTTGATTGTGTATATCTAGGTGTTCAATATTTGCATTCTATGTAGATGAAGTGGAATACTGATATTGATATGAAAAAGTAGACCTCATTACTGCTTTTCTGGCTTTCAGATCATAACTGGTTCGGAGGATGGTACGGCAAGAATATGGGGTATGATGGTGATTTTATGCTCATGCTGTAACATTGCTTGTTCACACGACTTTTTTGCTCTTTTCTTGGTGCACTGCTTTCATGTTCTTGTGACTCTTAACTCTGTAATAAGTCAATACCAGCTGATGTTTCTTGATTTCTCTCAGATTGTCGGAGTGGAAAGTGTGTTCAGGTGATATCTCCTGAGCGAGATAAGAGCCTAAAGGAAGTTTCATGTGTCAGTTGCATTACTCTCGATGCAAGTGAGAGTTGGCTGGTAAAGTTTGAAGTTCCTGGCTTTCTAGTTACTGTATCTATTTTTCAGAAATTGAAATTCCATTTTATACACCTCATTAGATCTGCATGCATGCTTGAATGAGTTTGTGATACTTTGCTGTAAAAAAGTTAGTGCAGCAGTGGTTTCATCATTAATTCTTGCTGCTTTCTAGAAGCATTTTTACATATCCTTCTTTTAGTGGAAAATTTGTTGCCAACAGATCGAGAAGTTCAAGATGCATTTGACTGTACCTTTGACGAGTTAAGATTTACAAATTATGATGCACATATTAGATGCTTATCACTTTGTCGGCAGAAGAATAATAGCTGACATGGCTCATAGTTTCGTTCAGGGTTTCCATATTGCTATTAAATTTCTGACAGGAATCTGTTTGATTGAATCATTGATTCCTTTTGATGAAATTAGAAAAAGTGACATAAAGTTATCTTATTCTGTAATTGGAAGTATAGTTCTTTGGCATCTTGGCATTTTTTGGTTTCTCATTGGTGGTTAATCAGAGTGCAGCATTAGTATCTTCCTTCCAGTTTAGATCTTTGCCTCATCCTCTGTTGATTGTTTCTATTTTGAGTCCATTGCTTTACTGCTAATGTAAGTGCATACTTAGTCATATAAAATGTGTTTCTCTGTGATATAATTTGTAGCCCAAGTACCTAACATATCTGCATTATTTCATTTAAATAATTTTTTGTAAGGGGTGAAAGTTTGGTTTTCGATTTGAATTTGCGAGTCGAATAGAATTCGAAGTAAGTTTCAATTTATGGATTTTGAGTTGCTGTCTTTCCGAATTTCCACCAAGTCCAATCCAATTTGGGTCTTGCTACTTTGAATTCATTCTGAACAAAATATATGGAATTAATTTATTTTTTTTGGCTCATGGACCTTGGTTCTGATATTGGGCCTATTTACAGATATAAATTTAATTGATAAACCTTAAAAATAAGTCTTAAAATAAACAGTCATATTAGAAGTCAATTTTTTTTTTTTTTAAAAATAACATCAACATTTTATAATTCTTACAGTGGATCAAATATCCATATATTTTCGATTTTGACCGGTTTGTTTGGTCCAAATACCCTTAATACGATCCAATCCGAAAATCTAATTTGAGTAAAGCAGAGTCCAGTCAATACGACTTATAAGTACATCCAATCTGGATTACTTATTCAGTATGGATTGGATTGGACTTTTGTGTGAATAGCTGTCACCCCCTTTCTGTGATTATCCTGTCCCAAAGGCTTTGTGTGTATGCCAGTCAGATGCTCTGCATAAAGCATAATGTAGATTTTTGTTTTGCAGGCTTGTGGTAGCGGACAGAATTTATTTGTATGGAATTTTTTGGCTTCGGAACAAATATCAAGGATCCATACTCCTACAACTTGCCAAGATGTAGTATTTGATGACAATCATGTAAGATCTTTTTTGCTTAGTGATTGGGTACCTCACCAGCTACGACTAAATATAACCGTTCTGAGTAGGAGTGTAGAACCTGACTTACTAAACATCCATCCATAATCGTAAACATTTACTAGATTCTTGACTGCTGTTGTGCTTGCATGACTTGAAGATTTGGTTTCTTACACTTGCTGAAACTTGATGCTGCATTGAAAAATTTGTTTTGTTTATGTTCGTGTAGTGTACGCATTCTTGATTGTGATAAGAAACACTTGAATGCTTGATGTCTTTTCTGTTTAACTTGTCCTCATCTTGAACAGCCCTGTATATAGAAGAGTTCCCCGTTTCTCGGTTCTTGGTTTTATCACATTGATAATTTTAATTTTCTGATTGCTGTTATATCTTTCACTTTTGGAACAGGATTTTTTCTCATAATTACGGGAAGTCTGACTTTGTGTTAGATTTTTTGAGCCTTGTGTTCTATTGGTAGAGTTGTATGAACGTTAAGGAATAGATGCGATAAGAAGATGCTTACCAGTTTTGACATTTGAGTCTTCGGGTACCAAGGGAATTGTTTACTGCAACTTTTGACCTCTAATCTTGAATGTTCTTCAGCCTGAATTTGATTAAGATGGATTCTAACTTAGCAGGCTTTAGATTCAGAAACAATGTAGTGGCCTCCCTTATTAATTTATCAAAATATATCTTATTCACTGATATATACCCTAGCTAGAAACAAGACATGGTTCATTTACTAAATTTCTTCAGCTCCTTTTCATTTTGATTGTTGTTTCATTTAAAAATTTTATTTGTTTTCTATTTTGACTAGTTAAGTTCTTTTAGATATAGCTGTTCAAGTGCATATATTTTATTGCTGTTTTGGCTTGATCCCTTCATTCATATGTAATAATTGGACCATAATAGCTACATGCTGGTATCATTAGGAATTGTGTATCAATTATAAACTTTGCTTTACGCTTTAGCAACTGTTGCAGATTCTACTTCATCAGTCGGTCACTTTACATCTAGGTTGGGCTATTTTGCAGAGTAATTCTGTATGTTGCTCTAATTTGTTTTTGAAATTTGTGATGATGTATCAGATTTTAGCAGTTGGAGCTTCATCAATGCTAAGTCGAATGGACATGAATGGCAAGATTTTATCTCAAATAAGATGTGCTCCTGAGTCAGCATTTTCCGTCTCCTTACATCGGTCGGGTGTATGTTTCTGTAACCTTTTGGCTCTTTTTCTGTTTCTAAAATTTGCTACAGTTGCTAATAATGCTAGAGGCTTATTGTAACTTGTTTCAATCATATTAATACTATGTGGAAAACTCAACAGTACATGAACCCTCAAAGTTTTGTGGACGTTTCAGTGATAATTGGATCATATACTAACTAGTCTCTGTGTCACAAATTGGAATGTCGAGAATGGCAAAGGCAATCATATTGTTTACATCAATGATATGAGACAAAAAAAAGAAGTGTTATCTCATGCCTATTGTCAATTGTGATGTTTCTACATAACCCAATTTTGCCAGTCATAATACGCATTAGTGTTTGCTCCTATATTTAGGATTTTTTGATATTGACTCGTTCTTTATCTTTCATTTTGTTGTGCTATTATTTCCACTTTTAGTCTGTATGCAAGGCCTTTTTGTTTATTGATGCTAATTCATAACTCTTTAACCTATATTTGTTTTCCTGAAACCGTGTTATTGATCTTTGGTTGGCAGGTTATAGCTGTTGCTGGTTACGCAGGTCTGGTTGATGTGATATCGCAGTTTGGAAGCCATTTGTGCACATTCCGATGCACATCTGTATGAGTTTTTCACTTTGATTTAATCGTTTTCATGATTTAGTTGCTTCAAATTTCATTGAGCTTTGTAAATTTGTCTAACGGGGAAGCAGAAGTTTGATTGAGTTTAATCTTAAAAAGTAGATTACTGACCATCCCTCTTTTGGAGATACATGTCATTTTGTTAATTGAGCTCAATCTGATTTTTTTGTTATAAATTTTGTTGCATACAAATAAATTTATAGTTATTGGATTCACTTGTTTAAAGTGATTTTTTAATTTTAATATTATATTGAAATTTTAAAATATAATAGGGTAGTATTAGAATCCGAAAGAAAATATTTGTTGAAAAATAATCCACACAAGGACAAGCAATTTAGAAGGGAAAAGCTCTAAATCCTCGTCTTATAGTATGTTACTCGGTATCTGGGATACACTAGGCCTCGGCTCAAAATGTGGGCCAATGGGCTTGAGCTTTTAGGGCTAGATTTGATTGGGCCTTTTGGCCTAAAAGCTTCAAAATCGATTGAAATCGGACTTTATAGGCGAGGACCTTTTTGGGAAAGTCGGGCATGGGTTCCGGTTGGGTAAAATGGTGATCTACTATAGTCTATACTAGTGTGATAGATTTTTTTTTAATGGTAATGAGTAATGACAAGGACCTTGTTTAGAGTTCAACTCGTATGGTGATCTTGGTCTAGTATTTGTAGGTTAGACACTTAAGAATAGGGGGAAAGGAAAGGGAAATTCCTACCCTCAAGTACCGGCTACCGCAGTTGGGAGGATTCTCTCTTGTGTTCTCAAAGTTACAATGTGAATCTCCAACCAACTACACCAAGCAAACTTGGTACTCGTGTAATATATATGTTTATCGAATATTGTTTGTTCTTTTTTTTTTCATACACACTTTTTGTATGTACACTATTCACTTTGACTATTGCTGGTAATCTTTAACTAAAAGATTTTATTTTGTTTTTACTAGAAAACTTTCTCATATCAAAAAGTTGCATATTACTTACAATATTAATTATTTTAATAATATATTTTCTCTTTCTCTCTCTAAATCTATGGAGTTTGTTTTTATCTGTTTATATTTCTATCCGCTCCTAATTTTTGCCTCATACTCCACTGTTGCAAGTAAAAAGTTAGAGGAAGTATGAAGTTTCATTAGATTCTACGGTTTTTTCACCATATACTCCTGACAAATTTTTTTTTGTACCGTATACCCTTTCAAATTTCCAAATTCATCATATACTCCTCACTTTTCAAAAAATACATTAACTTACCCTTTTGACTAATGGTGTTAGACTTCCGTTAGTCATTAGGCCCTAATCTACTCTTAATCCTAATTAACTACCCTAAACCCTAACACTAACCCTCTCAACCCTAAACCTAATTAACCAAAAAACCTAACCCACCCCACTAGCCCACAGCCCACCACCCCCCTCACCCTAACCCTAACCAACACCACCAACTGACCCACCACCACCTAACCCCGGCAACCCCACCACCCCTGACCGGATTTTCGCACCCCGCACCCCTCCCCTTTCCACGGCAACCCCACCCCCCCCTCCGCTCCCGCGTAGCCACCACACCAGCGAGAAACGCCACCACACCACACCACACCACGCCCTTAACCCTCTCCCACACCAACGAGAGAACAGAGACCGACGACCCTCCTCCCAAACCCCTGTTTCCCTTCGAAAAACAGAACGGCGAAGACTTCGAAAAATAGAACGACGAAGACTGGCGAGAGGAGAAGTGGCTCCGGTGAGCCGAGGAAATGCTAGCGAGAGAGAGGAGCAACGAGAGGGAGAGAAATAAAAAGGGCGAGAGGAGAAAAGGCTCCGGCGAGGTGCGAAGGAGGGTGAGAAAGCAAAATGGTGAGAGTAGAAGAGGCGGCGGTGGACTTCGGCGGTGGTGGGGCAAAGGGTGGGGCGGGGGTGGGTTTCGGTGGTGGTGTATTTGGGGAGGCGGGTGGTGGCCGGGGGTAAGGGGTGGGGGAGTGGGTGGGGGCTGCTGCCTGCTAGGGTAAGGGGTGGGGGAGTGGGGGCTGGGGTAAGGGGTGGTTAGGGTTAGGGACTTAGGGTATTAGATTAGGGTTAGGGTTTGGTTTAGGGTAGCTAATTAGGGTTAAAGGGAGGATTAGGGTTAAATGACTAACGGCGTTAGCCTTCCGTTAGTCAAAAGGGTAAGTTAATGTATTTTTTGAAAAGTGAGGGGTATATGATGAATTTGGAAAGTTGAAAGGGTATACGGTACAAAAAAAATTTGTCAGGGGTATATGGTGAAAAATCGTAGATTCTATCATTATATTTTTTCAGCGTATTATTTGTCAATTTCCTAATTTATAATAATGAAAGATATTAGTGATCAAAATTATATCTCTAAATTTCAAAATTTTAGATTTTTTCTTGTGCCAGGTTAGTTGGTCCTCATAGGAGTAGCACTAATTTGTAATTTGTAAGTGAAGTTACGTAGGAATTGCTTAAAGAAGTTAGAAATCTGAATATTCAACCTTTTCCTTGTTCTTATGTTCTCCTTGTCCCAAACTCCCACTTGATAGCGAGAGCCAGGCTACGAGATAAAATGAAGATTATATGTGTAGGTGGGTCCGGTGTTAATATACATTTTGTACTTGAACTAGTTGTTTAATGATAAACGTCTTCAAAGTTGACCAGAAACTTTAATTAACAAGGTGAATGAAGCTCTATATTTAGTACTTGAGTCGTTGATGTCACCTGAACTACTAATATGCCGAACCAGAATTTATGATTGAAGCTGTTACATGAATGATGAAACTAACAAATTATTAATCTATGTTTAAGATAATGGTAGTTAGTAGTTATGTAGACAATTTGTGAAGCAACAACGTCAACGACTCACGCCACCAGCGCGGTTGTTTATTTTCGTACTACATCAAATTTTTCTGATTTTCTTTTATACCTTCTTAAAAGTGTAAATCTTTTGACATTAATAATTTCAACTCCCTTTGTTTCAAAAATATTGCTATATTTTGACCGTTGGCATTATTCACTTGGTATCTTTGACAGTTTTTTAGTTGATATACATAAGAAAAATATATAGTCACGTTGGATCTTATTTGATTCGTACCAATTTGTATTTTCCAAATATATAATTTTTTTTTTTTTCATATATATAACTCAAGATATTGGTGTTTGAAGTTATATCTCGTAAACTGTGAAAAAGCAAATGTAGCAACATTTTTTTGGACAAAGGGAGTAACATGATTTTTTTTGAAGTACAACACTTTAACTTTTGCACTATTCACACATCTCACTGTGATTGTATTTTTTTTTACTTATATATAATAACAAAACAAAAATGATCATATAAAATATTGTTGTATTTGTTAAATAAATATATTTAATAATATCAATTTTTTATAACTTTTACAAATATAAATGGAAATATAATAGACAAGTTGTGGGTTGGCAAGTTGGAAAATCAAATTATTGCACTTATTTATAAACAAAGGTTAGTATAATGGAAAAAAAAAGATGAAACTTTGAAAGAAAATTCAAATATATTTAAAAGATTGTACATGCATGATAAATATTTTTATTTCATATGCATAAAGTATGACCAAAGTTTTCACTCTTAAACAAAAAACAACTAATAGGAAGAAAATCCGATATTCATTTCTCAATGTTACTTTACAATGGCTTGAGAGTCGAACACCCAACCACAAGGTTAGGAGGTGGGAGCTCCAACCATTGAACTCCCACATGATTCTCTTGACAACATAAAATAGTAAATAAATATATTTTTCAAAATCAGCTTTATAAAAATTACCAATTCACCATTTTTCCAACTATTTAACTAGAAAAAGCCACAGGCCAATAAAAACGTCATTTACCAAACACTCAAAAGCAAATTTGGTTTATAACACAACTTTTTATGCCCATTAAATTTCTAAAAAAAAAAACTTGTCGGAAAAGAAAGCAAACAAACAAACAAAAAAAAAAGCTCAAATTTTATATTCATGGTGCACCGACCCATTCCACCCATACGTGGGCAGAGAGATTAAATGCTTAAATATGAAATGTGCATTCTGTCAGTCTCCGACTCGTGTTCAATTTCAACACCTCTCCCTTTCTGATTTCATCAATTTTCTCTCTCCTACCTTTTTCCCAAACAAAACAAGTATCCTAAGAAACACCTCCAAACATCATCAAAAGCATTAAGCACCCAATCTAACGAATCATTTCAATTTCCTCTTTACAAACATCAAACATCTTATTAATTTCATACTACAATTAACCACATCATAAATATTCCCCAAACTTTATCTCTCATCTCATTCAATTTTTATCCATTTTCGATTCAACAAATCTTATCACTTTTAGCTTTGCATGAGATTTCTGACAATTTTGTGCGAATTCTGAGCTCTTCTTCTATGGCGATTTCGGATTCGCCTGAGACGATCGGTGTTACCACGGCGACTGATCATGGCGAATCCGTTCGTAGGCGACCGATTAGTGCACCAGCTGGTAATGGTAAAGCTTCTACATCTTCATCTTCAATGGCGGAAGAATTGGAGGATTTCAAGAATGTCTCCAATGGCGGTGATGTTGACAGGATTGTTGATAATAATGAACGGATTTATTCTGAAAATGTGAGCGGTGAAGGTGAAGGTGAAGAGAGAGTTGTCAATGGTGGAGGAGCTCAAAACTCTGAGAATGCGATTCGGTACTCGTATCGACCGTCGTCTCCCGCTCATTTGAAGGTTAAGGAGAGTCCTCTTAGCTCTGACGCCATTTTCAGACAGGTTTGCTTTTTCAATTGTTTAGTTTAGTCTTAATTGTTGGTTTTGTTTATTTTTGTTGTAAATTATGCAATTTGGTTGACTTTTGACTGTTTTCTGGTGAGTTGAATTGGAATAGTGTTTTCTTTTTTTAATTGTGAAAACTGTAATGAATGTGATACATGTTTTTAGTGAAGACAGTTGAATTTCGGTACTAAATATGTGCCTCCAAAATGTGAATGTATTTTTGTTTCTATAGAAGCAACGCCTAAATGATGCACATGCTAGTACATAGAGCCGAATGATAACAAGCCAAATGTACATGTATAACAAGCCAAATGTACATGAATAACAAGCCGAATGAACACATGTACATCAATACATGGATAACCCAACCAAATGAACATATGTACATCTCTGTTGATACATGTTCATTGGTATTGGTCTTTGTCTTTATAATCTAGTCTATCATGTTCATCGTGTGTATGGTTCTCATCATACATAGATTTATATGGACTACTAATTTGGCCTATAAAAGGTTTTGATCATGAAACATGCACTGGGAGTTATTTTAACCTTTTGGCCAATGCAACTCCAAAATTTGATTATGTGGTGCAAAAGCATACATCTGTTCTCCGTAGCGCAATTTCGTTGATGGCTGTTGCCGTGGTAATCGTCCTAATCGCGAAAGGATAAAGTTTCAGGAAACTGATTAATGCAAAAGGCTGGCTAATGGTTGTATAGTTAGTGAACATGGTGGAATAATTTCACATCAGATAATGTATTAGTAGGTTTTTTTTTTTAGTTTGAATTGGCAACTGAATTTGAAATTGGGAAAAAGTAAGTATTGGAATAGTCATTTTGAGATGGAGGATGAACAGTAAAAGAGTCAAGTCCACCGGGAAGGCGGGAAGAATGTGTCGAAGTTACTAGCCGGAGGATATTATTAATTCTATTACTAAGAAATCTTGTTTAGTGAAGACTGAAAGAAAATTGCGAAGGATTTGAACAATTTCCAAGCCATCAGGTTGATAAGTTATTCTTGAATCGTGATATTTAGTGTATATGAGCTTTGACATCTGGTTCTTGTAGGAAACATAGGTATATGAGCTTTGGCTCTGGTTCTTAGAGGAAACATAGGGGTGGAGTTTATGTGGTTTGAGTGATATGTGGGGATTGTACTTAGATATTAAGATTTGGATATGCATGAAAGTTGTAATATCCTCTTCAGACTTTGGTGTTAACCTGCATGTAAGGCGTAATGATCTAGTCTATGTGTTCGATAGAGGCTCTCTCTTTTCCCCTATTGATAATACCAAGATAAATCTCAATATTTTTGAAAGTTTTGTACGGCAAAGAGGACTATCTGATGTGATATTGCAACAACACATCATCCAATCTTTGAAAAACTTCATTTTTCTATATAAAGGAAATTAAATCTAGGTTAGACCCCTAGCGTAGGCTCACCCCTACTCATCCTGAAGCAATGTTATCAGGATCGAGATCCTACTTTGGATCGTAAGGGTTGGTAGGATCGCATCATAGGATCGTAAGCTCCTAAAATATAGGGTAAATTAGTGAAAATTATGCTATAATATGGTTAAAAGACTCATGTTAGAACTTCACACACATTAATAACGACATTTTTGATTTTCAAATGGTGATAGTGGTTCAATACTCTAAGATTGGAGCAACATGTAACCAAAAGCTAATAGGAGAGAGATAATATTTTGAATTATTTTGTGAAATTTTATGATAGAAATGGATTGTAGAATCGCAGTTTATGATCCTTCCATGTGAATTATGGTAGTTAGATAGGATCGAAAGAGCCTATCAAATTAAGATTTTATGTAGGATCCGGATCGAAAAGTTCCTTGTGGATCGTAGAATCGTAAGATCTGGATCGGTTTTTAACAAAAATGTCCTGAAGGATAATGGAAGAAATCTACGACTTGCAAGAATCAAATTAATCGAGAAGAAAAGGGCATATGTCCATGATTGGCCATACAGTTAGTAGCCCTATAACCCTATTAACTTCCTTAAATAGTGAGAATTAGAATAAGAATCAAACCCCTGTAAGGTCTATTCTATGATCATCTATGATATTTTTAACTTGTTTACTGGATAATCTAAAATTACCCCCACATTTACTAATACTCCCTTTTGTCTTTATTAAGTTTACCTGTTTCTTTTGCACAAAGTTTTAGGAGAAACAATATTGTGGGACAGAAAGAAAAATAAATTATTATTTTATGTTAAAGTTGAATGTATGTGTGATGGAAAGTTAGTGGTCCCATTCCAAAAATAGAAACAAAAGAAATGGGTAAACTAATAAAGGATGTCCCAAAAAGGAACACGGGTAAACTAATTAAGACCGGAGGTAGTATTTTGTAAAAACTTATAAAATTGGTTGCATTTATAGCTTCCATATAAGCAATAGCTCTTGTGCTACTGGCGTGATGACTTCTCTTTCTTGTAATTTAATCAAATTCTCTGCATTTGCAAGGGTAAGCTAAGTCGCTTTTATGTTTCCTAGAAGTTATTTGGAGGTAGATTCTATTCATGGGGACGACAGTCATTTATGGACTTTTTTTTACAACCTTCCCTTTTTCATCAACTGTTGGTACTTTTATGACGGTTACTGTATGCTTCTGTTTGTTATAAAGTTCCTTAATGTCTTTTGCTCTTTGATGTTTTGACATATTTTCCGAATCATGTCATTGATATCCTTCACATACTCTTTGGATGGGAAAAGAAACCTATGTCCTTGACAGAGGAAAGTAGCCAAGTAGCCATACGTAAAGATTGAGATTTCATTAATATCTAGACCTTTTTTTTTGGTGAACTAATATCTAGAGCTAGTGCCTAACAGAGAACACAGTTAATCACATTTTCTGTGACCAACATTATTTGCTGAAAGATTCAGATGAAAAACAAATGCTTATAAAGTTTGTGCAGGTCTTGTTTACTCAGTTCATTCCGTTTTTTGTTCTCCTTCAAATTATCAATATATTGCTTTTGCTACTAGAACGTTATCTATAGAGAAATTGGTTCCTTTTGGCGATTGATTTGCGTTCTCCAGATTTCTGCATCTGCATTAGGCTGTTGTTTCCAGAAAGCAGAAGTCTGTTCTGCATTTGCAGTTTTACTGCTCCTTCCCTTATGGTTATGGTACGGTGGCTCGTATAATTTTGAGCATGTCTGTTAAAGTGATTTTAAAAGAGTTCCAATTATCTCTTTTCAAAATAAATATAACATTTCTTGATGAAATGAGACCAAAGGGTCAGCTGATTCCCTGATCTGGTAAAGGGAAAAAGGATCAATGCAGTCTATTACTATTTACTACCAGTCATTCTCAGAAAACTGGTTTACCCTTTGTGTAGCCAGTACTATCAATGCATATAAATTATGGATGTTATAGTTAAAAAGAAAAAAATTGTATATATGATAAATATCTGTTGTGTCCGTGGAAATGGACAGGTTTACAGGCTACTGAGCCAACTTGCTGATCTGTGATCCATGTATAGATCTCTATTATATATCTTAATTTTTTTACCTGAGATTATTTCTTACCCAAAAGATGATGCCTGAAGAAAAGAAAGGGGGAACACCTTCTTTCCCTCCTACTGGATTCAATGATCGATCTAAACCAGTGCTTTGGCCCATTTACCCCTCATGCTTACAGTTCCTTTTAGTCTTGCCTTATCATATGATCCTGGTCCATATTTCTTAACATGGTTATGATTCGGATAATGCTTCGCGCAGGAAATGATTGTTCCATGATTGTTAAATGAGATATCTCACTGAATGCCATGTACTTCTTTATTAAGAATTTATTGGTTAGTGGGTTTCCTTTGGTATTCAAAGTAATAAATTATTTGTCAGGAGCCTCAGTAGTGGCATTGAAATAATGCTGCGGTTTGTATTTTAATAAGCTGAAAAGATTAATTTCTGAATCAAGAGCCACATTTTCACTAAGTCAAAAAGATCAGCTTGAAATCAAGAGCCACAATTTTTCCATGTTGGTTGGTTTTCTAGAAAAAGAGTCTGCCTCGAGTAAAGTACAGGTGGTAGATTTTGGTATAGATGTCAATAGGTCTGTTAATAATTGTTGCTAATTTTGGTTGATCAATCTTTCAAATTCAGGTCTGGAGATAATCTTATTCATATAGCTTTATTGTACTACTTTTTTCCTTTGGTTTCCGATACTTCTTCAGATCAAGGGTCCTTGGTTTTTAATAATTCCATGGACAACATTTTCTTGCAACTATCTATGCTAAGCATCATTATCTTATTGCTGTCTATCTTAGTCAGCGATCTTAACTGTTAATTATATGATTTGCTGCAGAGTCATGCTGGTCTCTTCAATCTTTGTGTAGTGGTACTTGTTGCTGTGAACAGCCGGCTTATCATTGAAAATCTCATGAAGGTTAAGTAGCAGCAAACATCATTTGATTTTGCTTACCCTTTTGTTTAGTAGCCAGTTTCATTTCAGTTCTGCAGTATAATTGATGTTTCATTGACTATTTGCAGTATGGTTTGCTCATAAGAGCTGGTTTCTGGTTTAGCTCAAAGTCACTAAGGGATTGGCCTCTTTTCATGTGCTGGTAGGAATCTTTTACTATCAATACGTTTTACTGACAAGCTGTGTGCTACATGGATGCAGATCCTGTCTTTGCTTATGCACTTACTTTTACTATTGTTTTAAACTACAGTCTTTCTCTCCCAGTTTTTCCATTGGCTGCTTTCTTCGTAGAAAAGTTGGCACAAAGAAGGCGCATATCTGATCCGGTAGGTGATCTAAATCCTATTTCATTGTCATCCAGATGCGAAATTGTGATTTGGGCTCTTTTCTTAAAGCACGCCCACGCATATCCTACCTTTGCTTGCTGCCATTTCAACTATTTAGATGTTTAGATGTTTAGATGAAGACTCTAATCTCCATTGCAGGCTTCCCTTGAACCTCAAATCCTGTTTGGCTATTGTTGGTCTTGTTCACTAGATTATCACTTATTGGTAGCCTCTATTATAACCAATTCATTTTGGTATTCAAGCTCAGTACTAGATGTGTTACTGATGATCACTGTGGGGTTATTTGACAAACAATTGACATAGGAGGATAGCCTGGATTGATTGGCTAGGTGACAGAGGAGAAGAAGAAAAATAATGTATTTTTTTTTAACTACATTACCTGTTATAGGAACTGGAAGCTGTTTGATTGTAATTTCTTCATTTGAGTTTGCTTGCTCAGATGTTTGCTGAACTCCATGATGAACTTCATAAAACCGTGATTTACAGTTCTTTCTACTTGTTCTTTGGATAAGTGGATTTTTTTCTATTGTAATTCTATTAGCTGGTTCCTTTTATAATATCTTAAGCTGTAACCATCTCAAACTTTGCAAAAACATGCTAATCTGGTAACCATCTGTGCAGGTGGTTGTCCTACTTCATATATTGATTGCCACAATTACAATCTTGTATCCAGTTTTTGTAATACTCAGGTTGGATCCTGAAACCTTTTGTTTTTTTATATATATATCTAATACCACCTCTTTTTCTTTCAGTTGTACCCAAAGGCCTTGGCATATTTGCCAATGCACAACTTTGAGCATCATTATTTTTTTGAATTATGTATTATAAATATTATAAAATCATATAACGCGACAAATTTTACAAAATCCCACATGAATATGTTTTTCCTTATGTATGAATAATGGAAGAATGTGAAAGTGGAATATGTGAATATGGTACAACTAAAAGAAACCAGAGACAGTACTTACTTATTATTACCTTAATGCTGTAATAGTCTTGTTTTGCTTCGTGAACACAAATATGTTGTTTTGATTCGTGAACACAAATATGTTCACTGACAAAACCCAAAGTGGTGGAAGCTTTGTTTGTTTTTCGTACTTAGTGGTCATTGTCATTAGTTGTCAGTTGGAGTGGTGTGCAGTTGTGTGCGAAAATTTCTTACTTGTGATGTTTTTTTAGTTCTATCAACTTTTTCAAATTTCATTGACATAAGTGGGCCGAAGTAACTAATGAAAAAACCTAGTATCTTTGCAGGTGCGATTCTGCTGTTCTTTTTGGTGTCACATTGATGCTTTTTGCTTGCACCATGTGGTTAAAGTTGGTATCATATGCACATACAAATTATGATATGAGAGCAATTGCCAAAGCATCTATTAAGGTAATGGAAAGAGTTCCATTTTCTTCTCTTCCCTTTTTTCTCCTTTTTTTCTTTGGTATAACCTATAAAGTATCACTCCAAGTTTAGTCCTTTGGCTCCTATACATTTATCCTGTCATACATTAACAACATGAGGATTATTCTCCTACTATAATGAGCCATAGGTATTTCTCTTTGCAGTCCACCGAGTTGAACTAGATACTCTAAATCCACTCATAACAACCTCTTAGCTTGGAAATTAAGGTATAAGATCTTCTTCCACAGCCTCAAATAAGTGATTCTAGTTCTATTTCTATATCTATCATTGTTTACCTTATGATGCGAACAAATGACAACACCTCCCCTGGACTACAAGGCTACTAGCTATTGGTATTTGGTTGTGAGGTCCTACATATCTCCAATCTTAGTTCTCCATGTAGTTCTTGAAGCAGCCAACTGTACTTGTGTTGTTTTCTTCATTCCTTTGGTATTCATATTTTTTCCAAGGTCCTTTTGATTCTTATGGGAAGTTTACTTGCTTCCTGCAATTAAGATATTTGTATTCTGAAAACAAATATATCATGTCACTGTGATATAGTGTTTATGTTTTTGCTTACCAGTTTTTCAGTTTGGTTTCAGGATGATGAACTAGATATGGAACTTCCTTATGATGTCAACTTCGACAGTTTGGTGTACTTCATGGTTGCTCCCACGCTATGTTACCAGGTGCGTGGAAATTTTCTCATGCTATGGCAACATCATCCTCTATGTCCATTTTGAATTGAGTCAACAAAATCATTGTTGTTTGACTTTTGGATTCTAATGGACCAAATCGAAATGTGTCATTAAATTGTGTGTACTTCTTCACTGTAAAGTAGCAATTGGATGGTGCATAAGGTTGAGTCATTTGGAACTACCTCTCTGTTATACTTGTGAAGAAGAAGTTTGGCTTGGGGTTGGGGAGCCCCTCTAAAGGCATTGGGAAAGTATTGGTGTCAATGTTGATGTTTTGGGTGTCATTCTTCCGTATGGATGACATTTGGCTGGGACAGGAGCACGTGTTTGCCTGAACTTATAGTTGACTTACAATAATCTCTGAGGTCTATCAGTCTTCTACTTAATATGTGTATATTAATTTGGCAGTGAACAAACTTTTCTCTGATTATCTATCCATGTTTCTGGTATGACATGTCTACACCTTTCGCAGAAAATAATAGTGAAATAAGGGAATATATATCCGGTCTCAAATGTTCCAAGTTGCATTAGCGCTTTATGATTCCTTCTCAATTTGAAAAGTTATCCAAGTGTTTTTCGGTGAATTTCATGAAGAGTTCTGGTATCCTGTGAAATATACTTCCCAACTGTGTCTTTAGGTGTAGAGAGGAGGGTGCATTTAATGCTTTTTCTTGCACTCCCTGTTCAACTGCATCTTGGCAGTAGATGCATGTCATTCATGCAATCATGCGTCAAAACTTGTCGATTATGCATGCTTTGTCATACTGCAAGATCATACGCCAATGCTAGGAGTTCAATTTGTCTGTTCTATGCTTATAATTTCCTTTTGTCAATTAAGAGTGCCTATGTGCAGCTTTGTCTTTTCTCAAAGCATATCACACATATATAAGACTTCTTCACACTGTGATGAATTATGTTAGCTTGGCCATTAGCTGAATGTGCTTATATGTTTTGAGTTTTGCATTCTATTTTGCAGCCAAGTTATCCTAATACTGCATGTATTCGAAAAGGATGGGTGGCTCGACAAGTATTGAAATTGGTGATATTTACTGGATTAATGGGGTTCATCGTAGAGCAAGTCAGTCAATGCTATTGTAATTAGTATCTTCTTGTTCCTTCCTATCCCAGATACAATCTTGATATAAGTTTTTTTTTGGTTGGAATACTTGTAGTATATCAATCCAATTGTACAAAATTCACAGCATCCACTGAAAGGAAACTTGTTGTATGCAATAGAAAGAGTTTTGAAGCTCTCAGTCCCGAATTTGTACGTGTGGCTGTGCATGTTCTATTGCTTTTTCCACCTCTGGTGAGTTATGCTACACATTATTTTCCAAGTTATGTTGCATTTATGTGAGGAAATTGGGTGGGACATTCATGCCGTACACAATTACACATATAGTTGACCATTTTGCTGAATAGAGAAGTTTGTTGTAAGACTTAAGAGTGAAAGTTGAAGCAACTCTTGCTGTCAAAAAGTACTAACTTAAGACTTCATTTTTCTTTTGTTTCTATTAAATGCTGTTTTTGTTGCAAAGCATAGTTCTAAATTCTGGTTCTGGTAATGATCACAGTAATAGTTGTGCTAACTTTGTTCTGGTGTTGTGTAAAGGATTGTGGTTCAGTCAGATTTTTATTGCGGTCATTCGGTCCTATATAGGCTTATTGGCTCTGTATCTACCAGCTGATCTATAGTAGTCCTTTACAAGGTGGAAAGTTCCTTTGCAAGTTGAAAAAGAGATACATAGCGGCTGATCTTTAAAACATGGTTTTAAAGAGAGCTTGCATGAGAAAGCAGAACGAAATAGTGTTTCTAATTATTCAAGTGTCTGTTCACGTAGTAAGTTTTGACTTCATGCTCTTTTTAGGCTAATAACTAATTACTCAAGCTCCAGTTTGTCGATACGTCCTTCATTATATATAGAAAGCATTTAATGTGAAGTTAAGTTCTCCCTGTTTAGGTTCCTGAGCTCCATGCTATCTTTGTTAAATTCTTTGTGTCTTGAGTAGTTTGAACTTGTCTGGATACCATCTAACCTAGTTGGTAAAGTCTTGTAGGTGTGGTACTCAAAACCTGAATCCTGTCTACATCACTGCACTTAATCGCTCTTTCAGACCAAAAAACAAAAGTAGTTTGAACTTGCTGATTGTGTAGATAAGGATATATAATTGCAATTACAATCCAATGAAATGAAGTTGCAGGAAGAATTTGTGTTCTAGAGCTGTTTCTTAAGCAACAACAGCTATGTTCAGAGTTCAGACCATGCAATTAAAACTCGGCCGTTCCATTACATAATGGTTGTTAGTAATGGATTTGGGAGTTATCTTCCCGAGAATCCCGTTATAGAACGCAATGACAAAATCATGTCCTTCTCGCCTCGAGAGTGTTCTGTTCTTTTGACAGAATTAACGTGAAAAAAAGCATAAATTGTAAGAAAAAGAACATGCACACTCAAGAAAGGAGAATAAATTAGTGGGGGGATTTAAGTTTGGATGTATTTGAGTTGTTTCGTATATTATGATGAAGAAATACTACTTAAACTATAAATTTGCAAATATGACATTAGATCCCTTATATGCGAATTCGTTGAAAAAATTCACGTTGCATTCGCCGCGATCCGTTCCATACGTCCAATACAAGTTGCTTTTGTGATAAAGCGGCCGTTACCGCTATGGCGACCGCATGCGCAATTTTTTTCTATGGTTCAGACCCTTTATTTCACCTCAAAATGCTGATGTTAGGTACTCGGTCTAGATATAAGTTTGGATACTTGACACTTGATGTTGGATTCAGTTCATGCAAATTTCCATAAATGATCCTCTTATTGATCGGTCACAATTTAACATATTTTTAGATCTAGTCACTATTTCTATATTACTATATGATGATTGTTACTTGGGTATGTCTTTCCAACATTAGGTTGAACATATTGGCTGAGCTTCTTAAGTTTGGAGACCGTGAGTTTTACAAAGATTGGTGGAATGCAAGAACATTCGAAGAGGTAGTTTCCTGCTAATGAGACAAACCTAGAGCTCTTACTTTTAATGTGACTTATTGCTAATAATCTGATCACCTTGTTTCTTTTTTATGTGCTGGCGAAATTGATGACATGCATCAGTATTGGAGGATGTGGAATATGGTATGTTTCCTCTTAAATCATCATACCCGACTGTTTAAATTTGTTATTACTTTGCTCACGGCTTGGTGCTCAATAGAAAATTGAGTACCAAATTAAATCAGGTCATGATCATTATCCACATTAGGTTGATTGAGAAAAGTAATTTGGAAGATTGAGGAGTGTATTATAGAAGAGGCAAGGAAGGGATAAGATCATAAGATTGAAAAAGAGATGGGAAGAGAGGGAATGAGGACTAGAGAAGTTGAAAGAGAAAGAATCAATTACATTATCCCACATTCCCACCGCTAAAGTATCTCCACACCTTGTAGTCATAACTTGCAATGTTTCAATATCAAATGTAGGATGGAGCTGGTGAATATCAACCTTTCAAGTTCCTTTTCTATGGGCTGTTGTTTAGTTCAAATTAACTTTAGTAAATTAGTTTTAGTTTCTAAGCGACGCTTAATTTAAATTTGTAGATTAATTACGTTGTCCTCCTTTTGCATGGTTGACACCTCCTTGCTTTCTTTTTAACATTTTCCTTCCATCCCCCAAATATTTGCATGGTTGCGACATATTGCCAAGCATATAGTGCTGCTTGGAGCTTCTCCCATTCGTACTAAATATACTTTGAAACTGCTTTCTTCATGTATTTATCAACTTGATCCTATTATTTTTTTATCCATTAACATCAATTTTGGAACAGCCTGTACATAAATGGATGGTTCGCCATGTATACTTTCCTTGCTTGCGCAATGGAATACCGAAGGTATCTTCTTATCTTATACTAAGTTTTCTCAACTATGAGTTGCTGGCTGCTTCTTTAATGGGATTAAGGCTCTGACATTGATGTTGTTGTTGCTTCTTTAAGTCTTCTCTGAATATGGCATCAATCTGATATTTCATCAGTATATTATAACTTGCGAGTTTATCTTTCATTGTGTCCCTATATTCTGTCATCAGCAGTTGGCTTATAATAGATGCTTTCCCCCTTAACCCAGATAATGAGTTCTTTTATCTGAAAAATAATATAGATAGAAAGTTAAATAGCGCGTCTTGCTGCTTGAGTGCAGATGTGGTCTTATCAGACCAAGTCTTTCGGGTTGTGATTGAATTTGTTCTGCATGTCTTGTCATTTATCAATTTGGAGTTTCTAATGCTGTCTCGTTTTTATCCAGGGAGTTGCAGTGTTGATTGCTTTCCTCATATCTGCCATATTTCATGAGGTATCTCAGAAATTTACTTGGAGCATCTTTCTGCATTTTTTTTTATCTTTTTTGTATACAGTGTCTTAAACACGACTGATAGTTTTTATACTTTGATAAGATTCAATTTTGGCATGTTTTGATTGCAAAGTAATTGGGTACAGCACTTTCTGCTAGATCTTCATCTTTCAAAACTTCTTTGGCTGATCGAAAGAGGTCTCCACCATTGTGACATCTATCTGGACGTGAACCTTGTTGAGTGGACTCCAAATCTTGGAAATAGTTCTGAAACTTCTTATAATGGAGTTTCTACTTGCAATCCTGCTATTTATGATCTGAAAGCACAAATTGACTCTGAACAATTTTTTAAGAGATCCTAAATGAATTCAGACTAAGACTGCTTTCTAAAGTAATATTAAAATGCTGAGGGGAAGAAGACATGCTTGAACTTTGTATGAATGATGTACTCATGACAAGGTACTCTTATAGTCTTATGGATTCCATATAAATGCCAATGTTTCGGCCTACTCTTTTATCTAGTAATATAATTTTACTACTCTCCCTGGCTTTCTCCCACATGGCAACGTTCCAAGTTCGAAAAATAAGAAAAGTGAGGAAGTGTGGTTGTTATTTAATATCTAGTAAAATAGTAGGATAGTGACGTGTCATTAGCCTTCTGCATTAAGTGTGGCTCAGTTTACTTATGAGAAAGGTATAAAGACTGAATCAGTAATGCTGTGTGGGTAATTTTGTGTCAAGACATTTGCCGAAACATCAAGTTACATCTAACAGGCTCACATTTTAATGCTATAGATATGGGCTTCTCTGTTGCATCTTTTGATTTTTTTGATCTGAATATGCATTTACATCTACTTCTTTGAACTCTCTCTTCTTAAATCATTTCCAGCTCTCTAGTTTGTATCTTGAGAAACCATGATCTTGATATTATAATCTTGTTTTCCTGCTGTGTCTGTATTTGATTTTAATTTTTTTTTGCAGCTATGCATTGCTGTCCCTTGCCATATCTTCAAACTTTGGGCTTTTCTGGGCATTATGTTTCAGGTAAGATGGGATGTCAATGACACAAAGGTGTACTTGCTCCTCTGTTATTTGTTTTTTCTTTGCAAGACTAACTTATTGCTCCTATCTACTTTTGTGAAGAAATGTGCATACTATTTGCTGAATGTGCTGAACTGATTTCCTAAACCAGGTTCCCTTGGTTTTGCTTACAAATTTCCTGCAAAGGAAGTTCCAGAACTCCATGGTATGTGTCTCTCACTTCACTGGTTTTCTGGATCTTTTGTGTCAGGGAGTGAGGGGTTTGGTATTTTACTGGATTTGATTTTTGAGTTGAAACAAACAGAAGCTGTCCTTAAAACTCTCTAGATCTGGAATGCAAATAGGAAAAAGCTGAGTAATTTAAGAAAACCGAAGTTTTAGAAAGATGATGAGGTTTTTCCCCCTGGTGTCTCCCTGCACTCGCCCCTTTCGGAGGTGGGGAGGGGGGTAAAATTTCTTTGTGATGTGACTTATCAATATATTATTTGAAGTGTAAAGATAGTAAGATGTATAAACCGTCAATCAACAAGTATTATTGGTGAAATGCTGAGTGGATTAGATGTGGTGTGCAACCTTACCTGTGAAATGTGGAGAGGCAGTAAGTGTAAGTTCTATTGACTATCAATCTAAAAATAATAGCAAACAATAATAGAATATCAAATAAGAAAGCATGAAAGAACACCAGAACTTTTATGGGAAACCCAAGAACTGGGAGAAAAACCACGAATATGCACTAGGAATCGATGAATATTCAAGAAAGATTACAAAAGCACTCAAGAACTCTCTCTAAAGTTTTTTTTCTCTCAAATATGTGTTTAAAGATGAAGAATACATTAATGACGCAGTTAGGGCACCTATTTATACCCCCACTAAAGAAAACCGCAAAAAAAAGCGCGTTCTCGATAGGTGCGGGCGCACCTGAATCTTCTGCCTTAATGTGTGAAAAATCCTCCGTAGAAGAGGTGCGGGCGCACCACTGTTTGGTGCGGGCGCACCTGACCGGGCGAGACGAAACAGTTTCGTCAGTTCTTCGTAAAACAGTCATAACTTTCTCGTTTCTCACCGGAATTGGACATATGACCTATCGTTGGAAAGCTCTCGGAACAAGCTATCACCTCCAATTTGAATCACCTCAAAATCATTTATAGATTGAAAGATATGTGCATCCAAAGTCACCCTTATGTCCCAAAAAACATTTTCCTTCTACGCAACCTCATCTCCACACCCATACACCTCCATGAGCTTCATATCACGCCATATACCCAACAATCTCCCACTTGGAGATAGGTGTAAGTGAAGAAAACTTCATACCTTCATCATCCTCTCATTCATCATCCTACACACAACTCCCACTGCAAAAGCAATCTCGAGTCGTGTCCAAACCATGACATACCTCAAGCATCCCATGACAACACATCTCCTCTACACCAAAGAAAATAGCATTGAAGTTTGCACCAACTCCAATACAAAAGATATCAAAGTCTACACCGACTTTGATTCTTAATACTAACCTCCAAATCATTGCACCATCACTCCATGAACCTACACACCCTCCTACCCCGAGGTCGGATCACCTTAGAGACAAGCACAACCAAATGAAGATCCCTTCCTCTACAACTAAAGAAGATAATCACTTCCTCTCCAACCAAAGAAGCACATTGAAGTCTCATCAAACTTCAATAAAACCAATTACCACCTAAGCCAAAGAAGCTTCTCATTGTTCTAAAAGCAAACTCACATTGCTCCCACTCGAACAATACCCCTTTGTTCCACTTAGGATTTCCGGCACAACATGCTTGTGTGCCGTCCTTCACCTTGTGCGCTTACCGGTCAATTTGCCACGGGATACCGCTTCACCACGGTTCTCATCCCTTGGCCCACTATCGATAGTTTTCCGACCAAACGACACTTTACATGAAGTTCTCATCCCAATTCGGACCCCTTTATTGTGCTCCCCATGGTGTAAAGTGTTCCACTCCTTGTCCCACGAGCTATGATCATGCTCCCTTGACAATCTTCCAAGAACCACCATCAAACACAACCTTGTAACCCGATGTAGCAAGTTGGGCTACCGATATCAAGTTTTCTTCAACCTTGGGATAAACTTGACATTCTTCAACTCCAACGAGCCACCATGAGTGAGTTTCACACTCACATCACCTTTCCCATGACTTCCATGCCTTGCCATCCGCAAGATAGACCTTTTCAAGTTTTCCGGATTTGAAATTCCGAAACAACTCCTTGCATGGTGAGGAATGATGAGAAGAACCCGAATCCAAGACCCATGATCCCAAGCACCCAACCAACTCTTCCTGATCATCCATGCTTACCATCAAAGCATCGGAATCGTACTCAGAAATCAAGTTAGTTGATGCATCTTCTTCATCATCACTTTCTTGAACCTTCTTCCCTTTCCCATTCACTTTCTTAGGACAATCTCTCTTTAAATGTCCTTCATTACCACACCCCCAACAAGTAACACTAGCCCTGCCTTTTGACTTACTCCGGTCCCCTTTGACTCCGATTTTCCCTGAAAGTTCCTCCCTTTTCCCCTCCCTCTACTTATGCTCCATATGATTCTCCACTCTCCTTCCTTCGAATGCTCTCACTCAAAATCAGATCACGGACAACATCATAAACCAATTTTTCTTTACCAGAAGAATTACTAACAGCAGTTACTACAGTTTCCCATGCAGTAGGTAAGGAGGACAACAAAATTAGGGCTTTCACTTCATCCTCAGACAATATTAACCGAAGATAACTGACTTATTAATGAATTAAATTCATTAATATGTTCAGCAGCAGAACTACCATTATTCATCTCTAAATAAACAAACGACGCATCAGATATACCTTATTCATTGCAGATGGCTTCTCATACATATCTGACAGTGCTTTGATTAATCCTGTCGTTGTTTTGATATCCTTGACATTGAACGCCACAGTCCGAGCCAATGTCAAACGCACCACTGCTAGTGCCTGCCTATCCAGTACCTTCCACTTAACCTCCTCAGCAGGCTTTTCAGACAAAGGTTGATACAGATTTTTCTAATATAAGATGTCTTCTATTTGCATCTTCCAATATCCAAAATCTGTCCCATCAAACTTCTCAATTCTAATCTTTGAATCCTCATTGTTAATTATTCTAGATCTAGACAATAAACAAACCTAGCTCTTGATACCATTGTAAGTTCTATTGACTATCAATCTAGAAATAATAGCAAACAATAATAAAATATTAAATAAGAAAGCAGAAAAGAACACACCAGAACTTTTACGTGGAAATCCAAGAACTGGGAGAAAAACCACGAATATGCACTAGGAATCGATGAATATTCAAGAAAGATTACAAAAACACTCAAGAACTCTCTCTAAAGCTTTTTCTCTCTCAAGTATGTGTTTAAAGATGAAGAATACATTAATGACGCAATTAGGGCACCTATTTAATACCCCAACTAAAGAAAACCGCAAAAAAAACGCGTTCTCGATAGGTGCGGGTGCACTAGCCCCTGGTGCGGGCGCACCTGAGTCTTCTGCCTCAATGTGTGAAAAATCCTCTGTAGAAGAGGTGCGGGTGCACCTGATCGGGCGAGACGAAACAGTTTCGTCAGTTTTTCGTAAAACAGTCATAACTTTCTCGTTTCTCACCGGAATTGGACATATGACCTATTGTTGGAAAGCTCTCGGAACAAGCTATCACCTCCAATTTGAATCACCTCAAAATCATTTATAGATTGAAAGATATGTGCATCCAAAGTCACCCTTATGTCCCAAATAACGTTTTCCTTCTATGCAACCTCATCTCCACACCCATACACCTCCATGAGCTTCATATCACGCCATATACCCAACAGTAAGCATCAAATTGGAATCAGCCAATTAAATGCTTACACGTTCTGATGCAAAACTGAGCTAACAAAAGAAATAAATTGAGATATTGTGTGAGGAAATAGGAGGGGTGATGGGTTAGTGAAGTAACTAAGAATATTAATGTGAACTGATGCAAATATACGAACTTGAGAACTAGATTGGATGCCTTTATATGGTGCAAACTTTAATAGTTGGTTTAAACATGCCTATAGTATTATCGCCAGCATTTAGAATCATGTATAATGAATTGCTATTTTAAATCTATAAAATGGGCGATTTCCTCGGTGTGTCTCACAGCGTGCTGACTCTTCCTTTATGTGTGTCATTATCAGCTTGGAAATATGATCTTCTGGTTCATCTTCAGCATATTTGGTCAACCAATGTGTGTTCTTCTTTATTACCATGATCTAATGAATCGCAAAGGCAATTTAGCATGAAGCTTTTTAGCTTAGAGAAGGTATTAATTGCATAGTAAGTGTACCAGCTCATGCTACCTGCAGAGACCAGCAGCTGTTTTTCCATTTCAAGATTCTATGTAAATGCTGGTCTACGCGAGTACCTCATGCCAAGTGAGTCATACTTAATGACTTCATTTTCTGTATGAGTAATTTTGACTCAGAAATTATACACACCCTTGTTGATACAAACTCAAAGATGTAACGTTGAATTAGGATCAGAATCTTTCTGGGAAAACTGTACATGATGTCTTTTGGTTTCTGTTTCCTTTCGGAGTTTGATCAATTTGGTGCAAATTGATCAATTATCTGAAGGTATCCTGTAAGATTCTGGATCTCGTTACATTATTTCCAGTTTCAGTTCGTGGGTCGTGACGATAATAAAGTGAAGTCAGGCAATAACATTTTGTCATTGATGATTCAAAGCTTCCATATTTTTATCTGTTCATTGTAATCGAGTTACCAATGAAATGAAAATTGAATGAAGCTATTGGCTAAAGTGATAACTCTGTTCTTTCATTCAACTGGTGTTGGTATTATGTCGATTGAATAAAGCGATATATCTGTGAGTTGAATGAACCAACTATGGGTATCATTCAGTGTGGAAGTCGTGAGCAACCGTTTGGTAGTCGTTAATGGATTGTGGTAATGGGATTGAATTTTAAGTGTAGGTTATCAGGGAAGCAACCTTAAAATCTCCATGGGGAGGAAATTTCGAACTTCAAGTTTGTGTTTTTTTTTTCACGGGGAAGCAATTTCATTCTTAATTTCATTATCACTCATTACCATCTAACAAGGTGGTATTGGATGGGAATGAAAATTCAAGAAGAAAAATACAAACATCACCATGGAATGAGCAATGATTTTTTTTTTTCAAATTTACATATAAATTCATTCTCATTACTAATATTTATAAAACTATCAAACGGGCCATAATGCCATGACAAATCGACAGGACATTTCTCCTTTCTTCTCGATCAAAGCCGCCATTTCTACAACTAAATTCGAAGATACGCGCCTTCACTGAATGGCGGAATATCTTACCTATTTTAGTTGTTATCCCTGGTTTCTTCTTGTCAAGCTTTATTTATAGCTATTGGTCGATAAGGATCCATAATATAGAAAATTTGCCATTCCTAAAGGATATTGCGCTACTTACCAAGTTCAATCCATGACACTTAGATGCTCCTTTTACTTCTAGAGAAGCCCCGTAACTGTTTGAAGTCTTGATCTGACTAGTAGATGAATGGCGAATTTTTTATATTGTGGATCTTTATATTCCATCTATATAGAACTTGACATAGGAGAAACCAGGGAAATTTGTAACAACTGAAATGGGTAGGAAATTCCACCATTTAGGCAAAGGCGACAGGACATATATTTGAATTTAGTTGTATGTTATGGACTTGTGGAGGATGATAGTTTTGGATCTACCATATTATAGGTGGATCTTTTAATTAGGAGGATTGGATCTAGTTCCTAAAAGGTTTTGGAAAACAATTTTGTTATTTTGCTTAGCTCGCTAAAAAACCTAAAAAAATAACAGTACATGAAGAATAGCATATTCGTCGACTATTAAGTGGGGGAGTGAAGAAATGGGAAAAGGGGTGCAAATTAGTAGGCGCACACGTCCGTATGTTGAGGAAGGTGTGTACGATAAACATCAAACACTAGGTTATGAACATAAAGATCAATACCAATTAGGAATGACAACGGGTCGGACTTGGACCGGATTCCGACATCCGAGTCCGAGTCCGACTCCGACATCCAACTCTGAAAATCCGAATCCGAACCAACTTAAAATTCGAACATCCCAATCCGACCCCTTAAAACCCGAACATCTGACTTAAAATCCGAACCCGATCCGACTTATTTTTTTGCCATTTTTTTAATAATAGAATAGTCTTCTATAATACAATAATTTAAGTGAAAGTATTGGGTCAGACCGTCTGACCAAATACTTACTGTCAGACGGGCTGACCTAAATGAAAAATCTCTCCTCTTTTCTCTTTCATATCATCTCCTTTCTCCAGCCTTTTAGTTCTTTAAATTTAGAGAAATGACTGGATTGTATTCGCTTCAAATCGAGCAAATCCTGGAGCTGTGCAAACAGAAGACATTCCCGATCCTGGACACTTTGGTATCTACCTGGTGAAGGCAAGGGATCTCAGTGCGGTGGTAAAAGTGATAGACAGTTGATATGATTCAACACGTCCCGGACGAGAATTGTTTCCTGGCAAATACAATCCAGTTCATATTCCTCTAAATTTAATTTTCTAAGAACAATTCAGAGAATGAGAAATGGAAATATTGTTCGAGGAATTTTTTCTTCTTATATGCTGTAGAAACTTGTTCTAGCACAATTTTTTCTTATTTGTACTGTAGTTAAGAGGGGAAGAGAAGATGATTCTAGGGTTTTTGAGTTGGTTTTTTTTGTTTCAGTTGGTTATTGTTTTCTTTCAGTTCGTTATTGTTTTCTTTCAGTTGGACTTTGTTTTCTTTCAGTTGGACTTTGTTTTCTTTCAGTTGGACTTTGCTTCGTAATATGTATACCAACTGAAACAAATAATGGACCAACTGAAACAAAAAATGGACCAACTGAAAGAAATAATGGGCCAACTGAAAGAAATAATGGACTACCTGAAAGAAAATGAAGACTACCTGAAAAAAAATGAAGACTACCTGAAAGAAAATTAAGACTAACTGAAAAAAAATTGGAACCACATGAAAGTCGTCCGACCAAAGATTATGGTCGGACGAGTCCGACACAATACGTTCTCATAATTTAATTATCACGATTTATTCTAATCATCATATGAAAATCTTCTATAGTATAAATAATCTAAATATTACTATTAATTTTAACATTCATTTCTTCAATGGGGAAATCCTATGTAATACAATTGGCTGAAAGTCGAAGTCAGATTATATATAAATAATACATTAACATAAACAAGAAAAAACGATTGATTGACTCAAAGTCGGATTCGGATGTCGGATTATTTTATGAGATCCGACTCCGACCCTCCCCTGACTTGGAGTCGGATTTTTTGAACAGAGTCGGATTACTTTTTTGTCGGAGTTGACTCGGATTTTTTCCTTCGGATCGGAGCGGACTAGGGTCAGATTCGGACTTGATTGCCATCCCTAATACCAATGAACATATATTAAAACACATGTTATTCATGTACATGTGTTCAGATGTACATGTTATTCATGTACATTTGGCCTATTAGTCATGTATATGTGTGCAACGTACTCGTCATACGGACGTGTCTACGGATTGGAAAGGGGTTCTACATTGTGGAATAAAAATTCCTTGCAAGAAGGGGGAGGAATTGGATATCCTTATTGAAAGGGGTGAGAATCAAACACCTGGGGTGAAAGAAGGACCTTACAACCACTAGGTCAATCTTGATTCTCTATAATCACTTTGTTTTTTCTTATCTTTATCCAAATATTCTTATACATGTTTTATTCTATGCTATCAGCTATTTAAAATTTTGAACTTTTGGCTTTTCTATTTTGTCTTTTTGCAAAGTTGAAAACTAAAAATGAATTTAATATCATATATCTATATATAAAAAAATTGTATCCTTGTCTAACTTTAGGACCGTGTCCCGATATCTGCAATATTATAGATTTTTCATATCAGATATTCGGATTCATACCAATATTTGATAGTGTCCATATAACAAAGATATCAACTAAAGGTCTAAAGTAAGTAATTGAACCCCAATAACAAAAGTTTCAAGATATGCTTTTGTACCACACAAATGCCTTCCCTATTTCTTTGAAGTTAGCTCAAGACACCATCACTCAATTAGTTTCATTTCATACAATTAACAGTGAGAAGATTAAATGGACCAAAATGAGACACAAATAAACCTAAACCAAGTATTGTAAATGAAACTAAGCAGAATACAAGGGTGCTTGAGGTCTTTGCTAATAATTTTGTTTGATACTGGTTGTAGCTAGAGGAGAAAAATTGTTTAAAGAAGAGAAAAAAAAAAAAAAAAAAAGCAAAAGGAGGGAGAAGAGGATGGGGCTTTTAAGTATTTAGGTCCTATTTTTTTTTAGCATGTTTTAATTTAGTTTAGCTCGTTTTAGTTTAGTTTAGTTCAATTACTTTTTGATATGTTTATTATTCATCGTCGATTATTTATTCTAATCCCCTTAGTTTTAATAGTCGATTTGAACTCTTTTGAGCTCGTTTCTTGTGGATTAATTGCGTTTGGAGTTCTTTTAGAGGAGTCGCGACACGGAAGTCCGACAGTCACACAAGGTCCAAGGAGTATCCGGAAGATTGCACGAGCGATTCGGTCGGATTGCACGAAGAAAAGGCAAGAAAACATATTCACCCGGTCGACTGGGCGGTGTGGCCCGACCGGGCGAACCATCAGACTTAGCTGCTGCAAAAACCAATGGAAGGAACGCTCACGCGCCCGACCGGGCGAATCAAGAAACTTCAGTTTTCCACCATTCACTTCGCCCGGCCAACCGGGCGACCAAATGAAGAAATTCACTTACGCGCCCGACCGGGCGGAATTGCTTATTCGTCGTAAATTCTTAATCATCGTCGCCCGACCGGGCGGATTTCGCCCGGTCGACGGAGCGGTTTCTCGGGACGCGTTTTTTCGATTTTTTTAATCGGTTTTGTAAAAAGTATAAATAGGTTTTTAGTATTTTCAATTAGACTATCTTATTTTCTACGTTTTTAGGGCTAAATACTTAGTTTTTCTCTGTCTAGTTTTGTTTGAACTTTTACATTGGAAGATTATATAGATGTTGATTTCCTTTTCATTGTTCGTCAATCATTCGATATTCTTCTTTACTTTCTTTAGTTTAATGAATTCTTTTACTTTGATATTGTTTATTGAGTTTAATATCATCATGAGTGAGTAGTCTATTTCTAGGGCTTAGAGAGAGGGAAGCGATGTTTATACCTTTTTTATTGTGGTTTGATGTTCTTCAATAATTGGATTGAATTACAATAATTCCTGTTGATTTGTTATACTTGTTTAATTCATGTAATTGCACAATATCATGAGTTATGTTTAGCTAATAAGAATTAGAATCGAAAGATCGTATTCATTAGAGGCTTGTCACAATAGGTAGATTTGATTATGTTGAGCGACCATACTAGCATATGTTAATCTGAGAGTTGTTAATGCCTGACCAAGGATTAACGAAATACTTTATTTATTCGAACATCAATCCAAGTGTTGTTGAACTATGTTATATTGATTAAACTGGTATAAGCATGGTGGACCGAACGATTGCCCTAGGCTTTTAATTATTTGATAAATTTTCATTTTTCTGCATCCTAGTTTATTCTAGTTTAGTTATTAATTACTCAATTATTTTCCTCTCTTGAAGTAGTTAGTTATTTGAGCATAAATCTGTAGAACTCCTCTCCCTGTGGATCGACCCGTATTTGCCAGTTTTTGCTAAACAGACATCGTGCACTTGCGGTATATTTTAAAACACATCACTTTTTTTGTAACAATTTTACTTCAATTCAGTTTAGTTCAACTCAACTCATTTCACTTCAGCTAAAAAAACCATGACCTACTAAGTGTAGTTGTATTTAGTAAGAAAGGGTTACATAACCCATGATATGAAAAAGATGTTTTCTTTTCCTAAAAAAGACTTATTTTTTTTAGGCAAAAGATTAGTGCATGTATTAAGAAAATTACATCTTGTTCATACGGACAAAGGGAAAAACATAACAAGGACTATGATTTTCCTACATTTGTTCAACATCAAAGAGCAATAATCTAGCTTGCATAAAAAAAAAGCAACAATCTAGCTTGCATAAAAAAAAAAAGAGCAATAGTCCAGCAAGTTGATGCGCTATAACATCTATACAAATATATTAAAAGGCGTGCGAAAACAAGAAATGGTGCCACGTGGCGCTCTCCCTAGGGAGTTTTAGTTCATGTAATTCATGTACAATAAAAAAATTAAGAGATTGCATAGTATAGGATTTGATCCCGAGACCTCAAGTACATATACTAAAGTTCTAACCACTAGGCTAAGTTGTATTTAGTGTTATTATCACAAAGTATTATATTAATAAATGAAATTTTTTTCTTGCCCGAGGCATAGCCCGGGTCTAATTACTAGTTGTCCTCCCTAAAATGAGACCTAGAACTTAACTCAAAAGAAGAGATAAGTGATAACACATCCTCCAACGAGGAGTCCAAATTAGAGAAATAAATGGAAGCTTTTGGTGAGATAGGCCAATGCCATGGCAATCAGATTCTACATTCTTTTGAAGACATTTCTTTGAGCAATAGTAATAGCAAAATAAAGTGTCTTGCATTCAGTTGGAGTTCATAGCTTAATCTAATCATAATCGTAATCATAAGACGTAATCTTAGATATATAACGTAGTCTGTAACACCCTGATGATTCTCTCTTTTCCAAAATACTTTTCAATTATAATACTTAGATAATCATCAAAGCATTACATTTTCATATATAGCTAAATCACATTGCGTTTTCATATAATCTCATATCAATAAATTATAATATACATTATAACAAAATACATATATACATCAATAAATTATCAACTTTGTCTACATGTTAAACAATTTACCTCTTAACACCAACGACGAGCAATGAAGAGAAAAGAGATACTTGGAACTTTATTTGCCTTCCTTAGCCTCTTCTTCCTACAATTGACAAAACCCACATTGCACATTAATCATTTAATTCAATTAAGAAAAACAAAAGTAACTTAAAAACAAAATTAATTCATACCTAATTAACAACTCAAATGGTGGAGAAGAGAAAAGAAGAGAAGAGAAGAGAAGGGTAGTGGTGATGGTGGAGAAGAGAAGAGAAGGGTTGCACGTGGTGGGTGGCGCGCAAGGTGGTGGCGGACCAGTCGAGTTAGGTCGCGCAAACCCACTGTACTCGAAATTGTGGTGCGCGGCAGTGGTGGGCAGCAGTGGTGTTGCACTCGAAATTGTGGTCGCACAATGTGGTGCTTGTGGTGGTGGTGCACTGGAATAAAGTCGCGCAATGTGCAGTGGTGGTGGTGCACTGGAATTAGGTCGCAAAAAATGGTGGTGCACTCGAAATTTTCTCGCTCGTAATTACTCTAAGTGAAGGAAAGAGGGAAATTGCTCTGGATACTGTACATGCGCGCACTAAATTTAACTCAAAAAAAAAAAAAAAATTTAACGAAGGGCTGCGCTTGTTACAAAAAGCGCAGCCCTACATGACAGAAGGGCTGTGCTTTTTTTACAAGCGCAACCCTACTAAGTCAGAAAGGCTGCTAAAAGCGCAGCCCTTCACTTAGTAGGGCTGCGCGTAGAAAAAGTGCAACCCTTCTGAATGTAAGAAGGGCTGCGCTTTTTCTATAAGTGCAGCCCTACTAAGTGAAGGGTTGCGCTTTTTGTCAAAAGCACAGCCCTTCTGTTATATAGGGCTGCGCTTTTGACAAAAAGCGCAACCCTTACTTTTTTTTCCCCTAGTGAAATTTCAAATAAATCATTTCAAATGAAATGCTCATTCCCAAATACTACCCTATAAAATTTGATCCCTCAACTTTAAGGATATGAAATACTTCCTCCGTTTCTTTTTAAGTGACACATTTACATAGTATTTTTACTATTCACAGTTTAAACTTTAATTAGCTTTGGTGATTTACATTTTAGGAAAAATATAGTCATGTGGGATCTTGTTAGATTCGTCTGAATGTGAATTTTTTTAATATCAACTTTTTATAATTTTTACCTGTTAATAAATAAAGATATTAATGGTTAAAATAATGCATTGGCAAACGTGAAAATAAGAAATGTGTCACTTAAAAAGAAACGAAGAAAGTAGATAGCAATGCCGCTATTCCACCACCTCAGCCACGTATGTAGTCACACTATCAAGATTAGTCTTGGATGTGGTGTGGCCAAAAAGCGCCAATTTTTGCTTTGACCTGAAATGACGTGTTATAACCATAGATCATTTCCTAAACGTGGGCTGCCTTTTCCAACTCATATCCACCGTTGGATAAACCGCCGACGCCATTTACCCTGATTTTCAAGTCAGCTCTGCACCCCATCATTGAAAATTAAATCACTATTTCCTAATCTTAAATAAACTAAAGATTTTTCCACTTTAAACTTCCAAGCTCATAAACTCCGCAGCAAAATGCTGGAAACAAGGTGAGAAAAAAGTGTGAAAACAAACCAAATTATTATACACACACTTTCCCACTTGGATTTCCATTTCCCAAGTGAAAGAAGAATCCAAGGATAAACAAACAAACAAATCAACCCCCCAAATTTCCTCTCTTTTCATTTTGTCCACTTTTTCTACCTAAATTATACCCAAAACAAAAGTGGCAAATTAAAGTTTTGAAATTTAATTTTAGTGGGTAGATTAGATGGGTGAGTATTATAATAGATCCAAGTCATATGTAGATGGAAGAATGGATATGGAGAATTATTACATTGAAAATGGAAATGGGTGGGAAAAACCCACAAATATTGGAGCATCAAATTCATCAAATAATGTTGGATTTCAAGAACTAAGATGTTATAGTGCTTCATATGCAACTTCAGCAACAATAGAGCAGCAACAAGTAAGTACCCAGATGCCAAAAGAGCTGAAAAAAGGTAAAAGTGTAAATGCATCATCAAAAGCAGGATGGTTGTTTAATGACCCAGAATTGCAAAGAAAGAAAAGGGTTGCTGGTTATAAAGCTTATGGTGTTGAGGGCAAACTCAAGAGGTCTTTTACTAGAAGCTTTAGATGGCTCAAAGACAGGTACTCTCACATAGTTCATGGTTAGTTGAAGATTATTTCTTGTATTTTGTTAATTACTCACTCATATAGTATAGGAAATATTGATCACAATAGTCCCAACTATGAGCCATCTGCTTTTAATAATTCCAACTATGTGTTGTTTTAGAAAGATTCTAAGAAAAACTGAATATTGTTTAAAGAATTTTATTGGATGAGGGAAAAAAGGGAAGAATTTAATCCTACAAATTTTTGTGATGTTTTGTGAATGTGTTGTTGAGGTGATTGTATGTTTTCAAAATGTTGTAGGTTGTTTTGACTGTAATTGGTGCGCCTTTATATATGGGAAGAACATCAGATTTGACAGATTCAAGCTGTAGATGATCAGTTATTTGTTTTTTAGGCTAAATGCCTAAATTATGTGTGCTTGGAACTTGGAAAGAATCAAAAGGGTATCTGTTTTTGTGGAAATAGATTTGCTTATTGTGGTGGATCTACTCTTTTGTCTACACTTGATATATTACATTCAGCAGGTGGAGGGTTTTTGCCTGCTTAAGTTTTTTTATAGCATAGTTAAGGTGTGAAAATTAAACTCATTTGTTGTTATTGTTATATATTGGGAAGATGAATGTTTCACAAGTATCTAAATTTGTGCTGATATTCATTGATCTTAGTAGGGTTTCTTTGTAAAATGTTATGATTTGAGGATATTTTGGTGCATTAGAGATAGATTTAATCTTGGCAGGATTCAGACAGCTTGATTGAGTGATTTTTTGGTTTGTAAGGGTGCATTCGCTTCTTCTAAAAGAAACGACTTTTAGGTCTAATAAGTTCACATAAGTTTCAATGATTTTAACCACATTGTTAAAAATAAGTTTCGGTAACTTCCTACAAATTCACGAAATATAAGATGAAGAGAGCGCACACTAATTATACACTTGTGTATTATGTACTTTGTTCAATTTTAGATCAAGTGTCCATTTTGAATAGACGAAACTCAACACTCGAATATGTATAACGACATTGAGATCCCTTCCACTTAGATGGAGATGATGGAAATTTCTGTTAAAAGAAAAGAGTCCATCGACGAGTATATGTTAAAGAATGCAGCCATCTGATGAGAAAAAGGTTACAGTAATCCTCAAGATGGAGATAGGGTTAACAGCTTATTGACTTTAGCATCCTAAACTTGGAAACGTTTTGATTTTTCTGTGATTGAGGAAACTGAAAAGCATTAGATTTGCTAAAGTTCTGCTCCTCAAAAGTGTTCACTTTTCCTTGTGGAGGATACTTTTCTTAGGAGCAATGCACCTGGTCCAGGAAGCAAATCCTTTGAAGAAGGCTATCTAGCTAATTGATATCCATATTACGGGTCTGTTCTCCCCAACTTATTTTCAGTTCAATTCAATTCAGTTCAGTTCAATTCAGTTCAGCTCTGGACAATACTTTTACTCTCGCATATCACTATTCATTTCAATTCAGTTCAATTTGATTCTGTTCAATTCATTTCAATTAAGTTCAATTAAGTTCAGTTCAATTCAATTCCGTTCAATTCAGCTATTTTATGACGAAGAGAACAGGCTCTACAAAAAGTCAAAGTGGTATATTGGTATATTTACCTTTACTAACTCTACCATAAAAAAGAAAGTAAGAATGTTAGTATAGCTCTGGAAAAATGAAAACAGATTGGTGTATAACTTTTACCTTCTTTTTTGGTTCATTCTTGAGCTTCTTGGTGCTAGAATCATTCAGACAAGAGAAGCGTTTTATAGTGTAGGCTCATTCAAGGTTGAAGTGACTTTTTTAAACATGGCTCTTTTATATACTCCTTGGTCAATAATTTCGTTTTTTGCATGCCTACGCTTGCTAGAGTTGATCAGTTAAGTCAGAAGGTGGAATTAGTGTTATACCTTGATTTTAGTTTATATTTTTAAAAATTATGTATTTAAATATTGTTTCAAATGTAAAGTAATAACAAAACAGAATTTGAATCAAATTATTTGATTCGGATTGAATTGACTTTGAATTGAAATTCACCAACAAAGAAATGTGGTCCGCATGGACCTCACCTGGAGTAACCATAATTATTAGACAACATTGGCCTCAACATCCTAAACTAGCGTAGGTGCATCAAAAATCCTCAATTAAGACGTATAGCCAGAACACCCCAAAGTACGTACTTGAGTGCACTTCGAACCATAAATGAGGTAGATGAAGGAAGATTCTTAATTTTTATTATTATTTTTCATTTCTCCCCTTCTTATTTTCTTCTTTTTTATCCATTCTCATTTTCTCTCTCCTCTCCTCATGTCTGATTGTAAGAAAGCCACATCTTCCCTTTCCATTTTTGTTTTCGTGTCTCCTTCATCTTAAGCCAGAGTTACTCTTTTTGTGTCTTCAACTCCAACTCTCCTTCTTGACTCATCACCAATCTATACCAATTGAGCTAAGAACTATGCATTTCATTACTCATCACATTGAATAAGAAACAAATTTCCAAAACTCCAAACCCTTTCCATTCTCTTTTGTGTACAACTCTCTCTCTCTCTCTTCTGGGTTGCTTGGTTTATCGACACTGTTGGCCTCGCGCGAAGTGTCTTGGCCTTGTGGGATTGCAGTTGTGTTACCTTTTTTGTTGTCGATGTTCAAGTGAGTCACCAATGTCGCTGCTCTGCTATCTCTCTCTTATACGCGCGCTGGTACTGCTGCTGCAATCTGTGTGCTGGTGGTGGTTGTTGGCGATGTTGTTGCCATATCTTCTCTGTGCATTTTTTTGGTTCAGATAAAAAAAAATTGGGTAAAAAAGAAGGAAATAAGAGGGGGGAGGGGAATGAAAATTAATAATAAAAAATTAATAATCTCCGATCGCCGATGAGAATTCTGACCACCTACCTCATTTATGGTACGGAGTGCACCCAGATGTGTAATTTGGGGTGTTTTGACTATAAATCTTAGTTGGGGGTGTTTGGTACACCCACACTATACTTTAGGGTGTTGATGCTAATTTTACCAAGTTATTACAGTTTTTTATAAATTGTTTTTATTTGACATCTTTAAATGTACAAACATATGTTTTTAGATGTTCAACAACAATGTTACGGACTTGCAAACATATTTTTTCGGATGTACAGAAAAACTAATGGATGTAAAACGCAAAAAACCATTGTGGATGTGCAAATATAGGATATACAAAAGAAAGTATGGATGTACACAATAGATTTTGATAAATAAAATATAAAATGGATATACTAATGGATGTAAGATGCAAAAACAGTTATTAATTTTGCAAATATAGTTTTTAAATGTACAAAATAGATTTTGGAAGTAATTCATGTAAGATACAAAAGCTATTATAGATGTGCAAATATAATTTCTAAATATATAGAAAATAAATCATATGGATGTATAAAATAGATTTTGAATGTGCAAAACATAGTATGGAGAAAGGTAACAAATTAAAAAATGAGATTTTTTTTCTTATTTCATCTTCGAAGTTTAATATAGTGCGGAGGAAGGTAACCATGGTTAAACTTTTTTTGTCTTTTAATCACTCTCAATTGTTGGTTCACGGGTGGACATGGCGCCAATGAGCCTAAATTGTATTTCTCTTATGGGTCGTTTGGTTCACTATTTTTGGGGTTTGAGGAAACAGAATCAATTACTGATTTTCTTTCTTCTTGTTTAGTTCAACCCTTCATCAATCCTCTACCATTACTTGATGGTAATGGATTCCCCCAATTTGTTACATTCCCTCCCCCTCAAGTAACAAAATCCATCACTTGAAGTTAATGGTTACCTTTCATTTCTTTTTCTTGACTTGAACCAAACACTCAATAAAGGTAATCATCTTTGTTACCATTCCCCTCCTCTATTTGTATCCATTTCCTTTCCATTCCATATCTTGAACCAAACTACCCTGAATTTCTTCAGGTTAAAATATGACATTACTAGCTTTAGTTCATTCACTTTAAAGTTTCCATGCTTTTCTAGTGCCTTAGAGGATTTTAATTCTTACATTTGGTACAAAGTTTACTTCCTCTAACTTTAGATATCATAAAACGGAGCCCATTCTATTGACAAAAGTCCCTCGAACGAAAATCACTTACGAAGCTGATTAAAGCTTGTGTACTAAAGAATCAGATGCTTCTTGTTTTGCAGGGAAAGCATATGCTCATCAATATCTTAATTGTTAACAATTTGCTTCATTTTTGGAAGAAACCATTCATTTGATTCACGTGCATGTGTTGAGTAAAACTACTTTCCAATTTCCAAAGTTCGTGATAACGTTTTTGAGCATCCAATGCTCATGCATAATAACCTAGCTAGTATATTTTCCTACCAAACAAGGATAGGGAAAAAGTTGAGTCTTTCTGTTTTAAGAAGATTCATGACGCTTTGCTATATCTCGTCGTGCTTCAAAAACTTAACATTCACGGCTTACCCTATCACTTCCACCGCATCGAGGTTTATTATTGGGTGTATACGGAGCTATAAACTTGTTAACGTAGACAAAATTAGATCCCAAGTTATATGTACGATGATAAACCCTTTCATCTTCCACCTACATATTGTGAGTTTGACTCTCATCAGGGGAGTTTGGGGAGCTTTAGGATAGGTTGTATTTACGTGTCCTGTGAGAAGGTGTTAATGTAATTTATCTTACAATTTTTTAAAAAGTTGTTTGTACGTCTCAGTAAACTTGAAAATATTTGCAAATTCAAAAAAAGTTTACTAACTTGTAAATGCTGCCTTGCATACTCTATGACGAATCTTGAAGCATATAATTCGAGAAGGTTTTTTAGGGAGAAAATAATAAGAGGATTGTTAAACGTCGCCTTGAAATTACTTAAATCGCCCAAAATTTATTTTTATAAACAATTTTACCCTTTCCTCTTTTCCACCCACCACCACCACCACCTAATTTCCCACTGCCACTGCCACCTCCACCATCACCTACCTCCCACGACATAATTCTCCACCGCCATCAACTCACGCGACGTCCACCACCTCTACCTCCACCCCAACAGTGAACCCTGTGTATCCTGCCATTGCACCATGAATCGCACTATGTGCTAGTAGCTTACAGTAAACATTATTTGAGAACAAACCAATGTATTTAAGATTTATGACCACTCCTGCTGCTTGAAGTAATCCTACAGAAACACAGCTCTGAATTTTTTTTTTAAAATGCGAACGTCCGGCTAGGACGTTCGCCCCATGGTTCGAACGTCTGACTAGGACGTTCTGGCCATGGGACGAACGTCCTGGCCGGACGATCGCCCCATGGCCAGAACGTCCTGGCCGGACGTTAGAACCATGGGGTGAACGTCCTGGCCGGACGTTCGAACCATAGGGTGAACGTCCTGGCCGGACGTTCGCGTTTTAGAAAAAAATTCAGTTTTCTTGAGCTTTGGGAGTTGAACACTTACAAGGTGGCTTACCGGACTCCCTAATCTTGTAAAGATAAAAGATTGATTATGGCGAGGGGCTACAACATCTCTCATTGCTTAGAGAACTACAATTTTTAAAGTCGCTAACATTGTCTGGTTTAAGCAATTTGGAGTATATAGAGGAAGCTACAAGGACCAATAGTAGTAGAACATTGGCATTCTTTCCGTCCCTCGAATATCTTAGCATAAGCAATATGGGCAAGTTGAAATCATGGTGGAAAGATGAAATGATGGAAATTGTTGTCAATCATCATTTTTGCGCCTTTATGAATTTCCATGACGGATTGTTGTAAGCTCGCGTCATTTCCTCCTTGTCCACGGGTGAAAAAACTATATTTCGGTGGTCTTGATGAAAACTTTCATATAGTCTCGTCCTCTGCTCATAAGTACGAGCCAACAATGTTGAAGAAGGTGAATGTTTTCGAGAATGTCAGCCATCTCAAATCACTACCAATGAATTCTGTGAGGGTGGTGGAGTGAGATGCGTGGTGGTGGTGGAAGGCAGGAGGTGAGGGAGATGGTGGTGATGGCGGCAGCCAAGCAGGCAGGAGGTGAGGTGGATGATGTTGATTTAAGAAAAAAATGAGGAAGGTTATAAATGTAATTACATTGTTTTTTTGGGCGATTTTAAGTAATTGTTGGGCGATGTATAGAAGTTCAGAATAAGAAGGACGGCAGGATTTTTTTAGTTAAAGTCAATCTTCTAGTTAATAATGATCGATACACATAAATGAGTCATGTAAAATGAATTAAAATATTAAAAAATGGATAATATGAATAGAAAAAAAAAATGAAAAAAATAGATGAACCATATTACTAAAAATATAAAAAACAACAATATATATATTAAAAAGAAACATACTGAAAAAAAAGTTTGTAGATAAATAATTAAGAAGGATCAGTAATAGTTATCTCTTAACTAAATGATTTACACATCTTGTAATTCCCTTAACTATATATTCCAATACAAAACTCATTTGCTAAACGTCGCCCTAGAATTTCATACTAACGCCCTGTATAAATACATAAATTTGTATTTGTGTATTCTTATAATCCCACTCTCCCACTCCCACTCTCCACTCTCATACTCCGGCGAGAAGGTTAATTCCGGCGAGAAGGTTAATTCCGACGAGTATCTCCGGCAACACCTCTTCGAATTCCGGGTATGTATCTCGGATTTTTCTGAATTTTTTTTTTAAAAAAAATAAGGGGGCGCCCACCAAGGACGCCCCACCACCGGTGGAGGCGTCCTTGGCAGGCGCTCCACCACATGGTGAGGCGCCTGCCAAGGACGCCTCCACCGGTGGTGGGGCGTCCTTGGTGGGCCCCCCTTATTTTTTTGAATTTTTTTTTTAAAAAAGAAAGGGAGGCGTCCACCAAGGACGCCCCACCACCGGTGGCGGCGTCCTTGGCAGGCGCCTCACCATGTGGTGGAGCGCCTGCTAAGGACGCCTCCACCGATGGTGGGGCGTCCTTGGTGGACGCCTCTTTTTTTTAAAAAAAAAAAATTCAGAAAAAAGGGAGAAAAAACAGAGAGAAGGATTAAAAATGATTCCTTCACCTTCGCCTGAGATTCCGTTGCCTGAGGCTCCAATACCTGAGATTCCGGTGGTAGAACGCAACAAAGCCGTTGCTTTCATTGCACCTATGTGAAAAGGGGGAAAGATGACTGCTTGTTTCATGGAGAATGAAATTGAGATTGAATCTGCTAAGTGGGCTTCCTATGGAAGGTTAGTCACCCCCCTGAGATTTTCTATGTAAATCTAGACTTCAGAGAAGAGAAAGAAGGCATTCGTCAACTAGAAGAAGGTGGTGTCTGTTGGGTGGTGGTGGTGGTGGTGGTGGTGGTGTGGTGGCAAGGTGGAGGGAGTGGTGAGGGAGGGTAAAAAAATCATCACTGCCCTAGGGGTTAAGGGGAGGAGAGAGAAAAAAATACAAAATATAAAAATACAGTATAAAAATACTGTATTTAGGGCGTTAGTAGGAAAATTTAGGGCGTCGTTTAGCAAAGCCCATACAAAATGGTAAAAGTTGATCATTGATGTTACAAAAAGGATAGTGAGAGGGATTAGCCAGTTTCTGTTGCATTGCAAACTTTAAATTTCAAACTAACGCCATAAATTACAAATTGTTATCCATAATTGACTTTAATATTCGATTGTTTTAAATTTAACGAGCATTTAAATCAGAATCACACAATCGTATGAACAGGACTAATTAGCAGCTTGCCCCCTTATACGCAACGCAACCAATATCATTTGCAAAAAACACCATAGTAATATTGCCCTGTTCCCCACATGTATAATGCCTGTCCATTCAGAAAAGATCACAAATAGATCTTGCCCATAAACATTATTAATAGTAATTCAATATTTAACTGATAATAATAATAATAAATATTAATAATCAACAACAACAACAACAATTAGATATTACACTTTTATTTTAGGTAATAACTTCTCTCCACCTCTCTCCTACCACATGTTCACATGGAACCCTTTTGTTTTTCATTCTCTCTATCTCTCCCCTCTCCAAAAATTAATTGTGTAACATCTAATAAAAAACGGAGGCAGTACATTAATTGCTTACTCTAAAACAAACATATCTATCAGATCTAAAAACAAAAACAATTTAGCGAACACCGTTTAGTAGAATTTATGCCCAAAGAAAAATCGATGGATTTCAATATAACCGAAAATGCTAGTTATTGAAGTTAAAAGTTAGATTGATTTATATAATATGTTGATATTTTTTCTTTGATAATTCATAATACCTTGATATTAAGGTGTTAATATGACAGTTTTTCGTGACACTATGGCTATATTTGGTAACACTGGCTGAAATGAAGCTAAAACTGATAAGGTGGCTGAAACTGATTAGGTAGCGGCTGAAATGTTAAGGTGCTGAAACTGTAAGCTAGCTGATTACATAACATGTTTGGTAAAATTATTTATGACTGTAACTGAAATATCTTTTTAAGCTTGAAAAAATAAAAAGAAAATATGTTTTTAGGCTTAAAAAGATAAAAAGAAAATAAAACAAATAAAAAATTTCAACACCTGATCTCAGACGCTATATTTTACTCCAACTCAATTTCAGTCAAGTTATGGACTTAAATTTTATTTAAGTTCCTCGATCAAACACCACTAATCATATAAAGTGACTTAAAATTGTAACACCTTATCATTTGAGTCACCTGAAATACTTCTCCAAACAAAGCCTTTATGTCAAGGATGAACTAAACAAGAGAATTTGAATGTATTTATATTTTAAATTTTTGTTTACCATATTCAAAATTCTGATATAAATAATGTAATTATATAATCTAAACTAGTATTTTCATATCCTCCACTCATTACTCAAACATGTGATTTTCTTCTCAAATCTTCATTCCCAAGCAAAACCATCTCTATAACACCCTTAGCGGTAATATATATTTATGCAAAATTCAAAAAAAAAAAAAAAAAAAACAGATGAAAATGAATTATCATTACTATTGATATTGACATGAGTTTTTCCTTACAGAACTACACTAAATTCATTATGATAATTACCACTAGTTAACGCTTACAAACAAGCTATTGTTATATACGTATTGCTGTAATCACATACATTTTTTACTTTAGTATACCGCCTCTAACTTTACCCTCTAAACACTCAATATACCCAATTGCCCCCAAATAAATCACAGGATACCATTTGGTTAACTGTGGTGCGGTTAGACAGGGACACTACATGGATGTATAAATGAAATTTAGATACATTTGGACATGAACCGGCAACACAAGAACACCAAACACGATCAAGTAGGGATCAAACCTCATGGAACTCATTTGAGGAATTTCCCATATTCCCCTTCATCTTAGTAAAAAAAAAAAGTAGGCAACGGCAAAAAGAAGAGTGCAGACAGCACAGGTACAATTTTATATAGAAGAGGAAAAAGAGATGGCCTTCGGCACATGAGATATAACACCAATAAGCCTGCAATATGAAACATTGGTGCAGTGTAGCAATTTTACAATCATGTCCACTGTACCCGCCAGCAAATCTCAGAAGGGTACGAGTGAGTGAGTCAGCAAATAGACACAGATTTACACACACAAATCGAGAAGAGCCAGTACAGAAACATTACCTCCCTTTCACAGAATCACAGTATAAGACTGCTAACTGTTATACTTCTTCCTGTCGATGTGAATGTTTCCAACTCCAGTTTACTTTTCGCGCTGCTCAGTCACTTACAACTCCAAGAAACTACAGGGATCCATCACTAGTATAATCACACAATGATATCATTTTTATTATTATCATTACAATAATGTGTAAGCATGAGTATATATTAATGGACCCTTTCATCATCAAAATGCAGACTCTCAATGCCCTTGAGTGTGGACTCATAGTTTTTAATGCTGGTAATCCTACCAGAGGATTGCTGCTTTGCATCTGAGGATCCAACTGGAGAACTTCTCTGCCCACTTGAAAACCTCTGCATTGTGCTTGGGCTTGCCTCGGCTGTACGAGAACGGGAAGGATCAGATTCATTCCCTCCTGTAACTGCTTCACGGCTACTGGGAATAGCAGCTCGCTTTAGAAAACCACTGGACCGTCCCGTAAGATTTGTGCTTGACAACTGAAAATACAAGTCAAACATTATTTTAAGTCAAACATCATTTTTAAGTAAGGCTACCACAACCAGGGACCTGAATACTTACATATTAGAAAACACAACTCAACCAATTTGGTAGGTGGTCATAGATTGAGGTAATGGAAATGAACTGTGCATAATGCTATACCTCTTTTTTTAACTTGCATCAACTCCCATTTTTGGCAATTCTCCATTACTTACATCATTTCTACTTTTGGAATATATTCTCTCTTTCTCTATTCTAGCACATGAGATCTCTCTTTTTATCTCTCTATCTCTCTCCTCACTTTGGTCCTGTGCAGATGAAAACGATGAAGTAATGAAAAACAAAGGAAGTATATGGTATTTCCCATTTTCCCCTTCAATTACCATGGTAATTCCCTCTCCACTACCAAGTACTCCCTCCGTCTTTTTTTAGTTGCTATATTTTACCATTTAGACATGTCTCTTTTTAGTTGCTACATTTGCCAAATATGTATACTTTAGTATGTGGTACTCACATATTATTTACCATTGTATCCTTATTTTTGTCTTCATCACACAAAAAACTACTTTATGCTTTATTGCTCTACTTTTCAATGGCCCCACATGTTTCCTTGGTTTGTGTGCTAAAGTAAATGTAGCAATTAAAAAAAGACGGAAGGAGTACAAGTCAAATTGACCTGCATCACCACTAAGTATCATGGGATTCATGGCTCTAGATTATGATTATTAGTGGTAATGAAAATCAATTAAAAAAGTTAACCTTTCAAGGAGTGCATGTGCATAATTGCATTAGCATTACCATGGACATTCACATGGTAAATTTCAAATAGAAGTAACACACTCAACCTCGGTACCATTTCCACAAATTATGACCTTGTGGCTAAACTTTTCGGTATTAGATATCAGCTCACCACTTCACGACCACATTGCAACGGTTTTCGAGCATACCACGACTCAGACATTACGCACAGCAAAAGCTGCAAACCATCCATATTGACCGCAAAAGTGGTCCGCAACCGAATTGAATTGAGAATTTAAAACCATGCTATGCGTGACATGGATGACTTAAGTTCCAGTAGGTAGACTAGGTGACGGCTAAAAGAATTACACAATCTAGTTAAAGCTAACAAATCACCAACATGAAATCAGAAAAATTGAACACCCTCAACCTCTAAGTCAAGATGGGACTGCAAAGAGAATCAATCAAATCTGTCACTGTCCCATGAGAAGATATTTTATTAAAGAACTTCAGTGTCATGTGTCAAAGGTGGGACATAATGTGTTACACCGCACTTGTGATTTTCAATAAAGAGATGCAAGGTCAGCCAAAAAGACAAAGAAAATACAGAGACTGCTTTCAGAGCATATGTTCTCATCTGTCAAATATTGGGAAGCTCTTATTTTAAGGCCTGTCCTGTCTGTTGGCTATAGGTTAAACATCTTCATACCAACTTGCCAAGACATCATACTAAATGACGAATGCACCTAAATGTTTGGAACATTCAAATAATCTATATATTATAGCAAACATTCCATCCAAACAGAAAACCAACATACCGTAGGATCTTTGCTTACAGTTGGATCATTTGCAAGAGGACTCTTCTGCTTCAATAGACTTCCAGAATTCAAAAGTGACCCTGACATTCTTCGTCGAAGACCATCTCCAGTAGACAGACCACCTGCTCGGCCTTCTTCTTCACCTGAAAAAGCCATGTAAAAGTTTATTACTGAAAAATTATGAAACCTGACAAATCAAAAATCCCACCTCCTATTCTTAATACCTCTAATCCAAAACTGAATAACTATTTACTAAGAGCAATAACGAAAATAATACTGACCCAATTTCCTTTCAGGATTTGCAACTGGCGGAGTAGGTACTCCTGCACTAGTTCCAGCACCAGCACCCTAGAAGGCATCAAAAAGCAAGGAAAACACAGATGAACAATAAGAACTGTAGAGTAGTGGCCAAGCATGAAAACAGTCTCCGGCACGCAAATACTTACCGTACGAGCAGGAGGAGCGGCTAATTGTGATTGCTGATATTTCAGAATAGTCCAGTCAAACACGTAGTCGAATTGAAAACCTACAGCACATAGAATAAACTGACAGTGGGTAGATAGAAAATATACTCTTGTAGTAATATGAGCAAAAGGAGAGCCAGAGAAGCTGAAATGAGGAATTGGACATGAGTAAAAGACTATATTGGCAAGTTCAGCCTTCTTGCTAAAAAATAATAAGAAGTCAAAGTCGGTACCTTCTCGAATGAAGAGGTCTCGATAAATTCTCTTCAGGTAAGCATAGTCAGGTTTATCATCAAATCGTAATGAGCGGCAGTAATGGAAGTATGATGCAAACTCGGTTGGATAACCACGACATAGGGCCTGACAGTGAGCAATAGTTCCAGAAACAATATGAGAAAAGAATAACAGAAACAGATTCTACAACATAACCTTAATGTCCATACCTCAATTGATGTGGAGACCTTTTTCTCACTGATTTTCTCATACTTTTGTTTCTTGGTCCCAGCCTTTAGTCCCTGCCAAGGAAGGCTGCAAGACAGTCCTGAAAAGCGTGAGCTCACTAAGCAATCTAAACATAAGATGCCTTAAGTTTTAACGATAATTACCTGCCTCTTAGGAAGTACATCAGCACATATCCAAGAGATTCTAAATCATCCCTCCTGCTTTGTTCTTAACAACACCAAAATCAAGTTAAAGGAATGAGATATAGAAGAGACTACATCAAAATGCACCTAAAAAGTAAACACTCTTCACATGATCTAAGACATGATATATACCTATTCCGAGGTGAGTGTTCATACTCGCATATCTTGCAGTTCCCGTCAAGTTTTTATTTTCTCTGCAATTTTTACAAAAAGATATGAGCAACAATAAAGAAGCTCAATCACTCCTAAATTCCTGAGCAGACATTAGCAGAGTAGCACTCTTGCAAACTGATCTGTTCAATCCATACTAAAGTTACTCGGATCTCTAAGCAATTCATTGTACTGACACCTGTTTGATTATCACTAGTGAGAGATCTTGCTCAGATCTAGTGTTAGTGTGGAACGAATCAAGATGTCCGGCAGGTACTGTGACTGATGTCTCCTCAGTTCCAAAGAGGTTGCCATTTTGAAATTTGTGCCTCATTACTTTGTGAAATTGAAAATTAAGATGCACAATTCTTGGGAGTGAAGCAAGTATTTGAAATCAGAAAGCAAGTAAACAAATTCCAATCTCGGGCTAACCAAAAAGCCTCTACTGAGTGCAATCGTATGTTCGCGTAGTCCAATTGTCAAATTGTAACTGGTGCTAACCTCATGCACAGGGCAAGAATGTAAACAATTTGGCTTTACTCGGAAAATCCTTGCTTTGTTTCTTCTTTTATTTCATCCCCTCTCTCCCGCTCCTTCACACTCTCTTCCACTCTCCCTCAGACCCTCTCTTGCCAGGAAGGCCTTAACAACAATATGTGATGTTGTCTCCCAAGAATTTAAAGCGATATACAGAGAAGAGGTGACATCATAAGGTAGATAGTAAAAGTAAGTAATCCTAGCAAATCTCAGGACTCATCTCAAAGAAGGAAATTCTTTGGAAATGACCAAGCAAATCGAGCTCAAGAAGTATCACAACATTAAAAATTATATGATGGCGATCTGCAATAGAGAAGTGAAGCATGAAACAAGGTACTACTATGTAAAACTTTAGATTTTATTTTATAACGATAAAAACTCCAATCTCAACAACAAGCTGCACGTTGCAGTTAAAAGCACAAAGCCAAAATGCTGCTTATGCGAGAAGGAAATTCTTTGTGTAGAGCTAAGCACCAACATCATTTGACCATCAAGTCCTTTAATAACACCTTACCTATATGGGATATGCTGATGCGTAGTTGTATCTCTGTATTTCTTTGCTAAGCCAAAATCAATAACGTAGACCTGGAAGCAAAATACAGCTATCTCATTAATCAAAATGTTGCCAAAAGGATTAGGCTCTCTTCCACAAGTCATTCACCTGAAGTATTCCATTTCCAAAACTTTACCTCTGATTTCTATATGCTCTCTAAGACACACATAAGACCATCAGCATCTCTAGTTACATATATATATATAATTTACAGAAATAAAATCGAATATAATAAAATCGGACATGATATTTTCCTTCTATATTAGTGAAAAATATGATCAGATTTATGAACTTTAACCCTGCGCAAAGCAAATGAGTAAAGCTTTAGACGATGGAGGACTAGGGAGTAGGGAGTATAACTTATCGAGGAAATGCATACAATCATTTCCAACTTTTCAAAATTCAAACAAGCTATCCCTTCATGTCTCAATAAACTTCACTCTTTCCTTCAATGGGGTTTTTTTTTCAAGAAAATTCTTTAAATGGCTAGATTTATCATCTAACACTACCAAAATATACTTCCTCCGTTTTTTTTTTAATTGCACCATTTTTGTTTTTGGCACTATTCATCAACCAATTTTGTTAGGCTATCTTGCATCATTATATAAGAAAAACATAATCAAGTGGATCTTGTTAGATTCGTCTCAATGCAAGGATCCGAAATATCAAATTTTATAATTTTTACTTACACACAATTAGAGATATTGACGTTCAAAGAAACGTCTCGGCGAAAAGAAAAAAAAAGATACGGTGTAATTAAAAAACAGAGAAAGTAACTGCTTTACTACCCCCCACCTCACCCTTATCATATGGGCATCAAAGAAAATAAGAGAGGAAAAGCTTCGCCTTATAATTACGTGTTCCAAACTCAAGAGTGAACTTCATTTACGGACATAAGGAGTCAAAGCTAGCTGAAATAACTTGGGCGAGCAATAGATTTGTATAAACACCATCATAATCCAGAATGTATACCTGATTTGCTCGTCTACCCAAGCCCATGAGGAAGTTGTCGGGCTTAATATCACGATGCAAGAAGGATTTTGAATGAACAAACTCGATCCTGTTAATCTGAGTAATGGAGCTTGCATTAATACATAAACAAGAGTATATAACAATTGCATATCAAATTAACCTTATAGCAGATAAAAGTTACCATCTGATCTGCAAGCATGAGAACTGTTTTCAACGAAAATTTCCTGCTGCAGAAGTTAAATAGATCTTCAAGGCTAGGCCCAAGTAGATCCATAACAAGAACATTGTAATCACCCTCTACGCCAAACCACCTCACATTTGGAATTCCAGCTGAAGGTAAGAACAGGGAATAAAGTATCATAAAACCGATACACTACGGGGCCACCAAGTAAATTTAATTATATCACATAAAATGCTGTAAAATCCATTACTTCCTCCCTGCAGGATCCTGTATAGCTTTGACTCATAGAGCAACTGTGGATGTTTTGTCTTAACATTTTCCTAAAAACAGCAGAATTCTTGTTAGATGCATCAATAAAATAGCAGAATTCTTGTTAGATGTATCAATAATATAGATCATGACAAAGGACCATCCACGATCTTCATAGATCACTTTACACTTTCACAATCAAGCCACACAGCAAAAGGGGGAAGGAAACTCAGGGTAAATGATGGAAAATGGAAACAACTACACAAGTTAACCCCCTGCTTGATTTAGAGGGGGAAATCAAGTCTGCTATATGCTTATTTACTTCATATCATTGTCTTCTTACAGTTGAGTAAAGGAAGTCGTTAAGGCTTCATCTCGATCCCTCAACCAATCGACAGTCACTTATGTCCAATAATCCATTCCCACAACTATTGCCGGTCCCCACAACTATTGCCAGTCCCCACGACCAATCCACCTTGTCTGGCCCAATCTCCTACTAGTATCACCATTTCTTCTCCCTCAACAACAACATCACTTTACCTCACAGTTCCTTTTTCCTCCAACCACTGCAACCCCTCCCACCCTCAGACCACTGGCCTCTCTCCCTGTCCAGGCCTAACACTTCAACTAAATACGAACAGATTTAGGCCTTTAACAGTCATATTGGACCACCATATTCAAAATATAGAACCTCACAAGTCCCAAGGTCAAGATATCGTCACATTGGTAAACTAAACCCTGTCAAATGAGGAAGGAAGAACAGCTGTCAATAAAGTCAGGATGACGGAAGATACTCATAGAAGTTCACAACATACATTTATCTCAGCATCTTAGCACTGAAGAACATACCGCGACCTACACCATTTACAAAAAGAGTCCTAGCATATGCATACCCTTTCTAACTCCTTCCATGAGTACATGTTTGTAGTACATGTTTAGGCACTAAGGCTACCAGATTAAGCTTGCCACAGAAAAAAGGAAATGGATCAAAGTATCAAACTCAAATCTCATTTTATTCAATCCTGTTAATCAACTCTCTTTTTCAGTATCCCACCATACAGACCTCAAGTGCTTTCTACCAGAAGCTTGGCCAGGATACTAATATGTGAAAGGAACTACAATACATGAGCTTGACATTTTTTATTTATTCAGCAACTGACATCAAAAATATATACACAGTAATAAAAGGCACTATGTACAATTGACAAACTCAACTGTGTGGAAATAATCTTAATTTCTAAGCAGATGCTTCATTCACATATTTCTTCCTCATTTTCTCCCCTCCAAAAGCTCACTTTTGAAGCAAAGCCCAAAACCAGACTAGGGTTTCAAAAATTGATGTCCGCTTACATATTGCTCCTTTTCATAAAAAAATGTAAGGATATGATGCGTATGAGGAGCATCAAGTTCGCCAGACAGTGCTAACCACTGCGCAAGACTGTGCCAGAGTCCTAGTTCAGATAGGAGTCTATGAATTTTAATTACTTTATAAGTGTGAGTGATAAAGGAATCCTATTATACGTAGGAGTCTAATTCCTTATCATTGAGTCTTAAATTATCTTATAATAGGTGTGTGTTATAGATAAGTTTTAGTTTGTTATTTATCTTTATCCTTAAGATAAAGATAGATAAGTTTGTTCGTTGTTATTATTTTTTAAACTTTACTAGTTTTAATAGGATTAGGAAACTTGTACTATAAATATAAGTTTCGGCCATAATAATAAGAAGAGTAGTTTTTGTTTAAAGATTAAACGTAAGTTTATGATTGATTTCGGACGTACTTAATTCCAAGATTTTATTGTTTTTAGAGAGTGAATCTAAATACAAGAACCTTAGATTTAGGCGAGTGAAACCTAAAACTAAACGAGATTTGCGTGAGTTAGTGAGTGAAGCTAATAAACCAATCTCAAAACCTTTCCTAATTCAAGTTTAAGGTGAGTGAAGCCCTAAAAGTGAATTAGAACCCTTAATGGAGATTAACTGAGTGAAGGTTATTCGAAGCTAAGCAGATTTCGTTCGCGGAATCATATCAAAAAGCTAACATCCTACACTTGTATACTCATGGGAATTCACTCTACGATCCATACACAATTCTCAAGAAAGACGATAAATCGTCTTCATAACCTATTAGCAAAGGAAATCAAGTCAATCAAGCTCAAAAGTACGTACGGAAGCCTAGTAAACAATCCAAAGTGGGTAAGATGTATTCAAACTTACCCTTGGAAGAGTAATGAGGGTCACACCAAATAATTACCACCAGAAAATGGAAGCAATTCAAAACTTTGAGATTATCATGCTTTTAAGCAAAGGAATGCCTATTAACATCACGCATGAGTACTTAAAGTAAGAATCACTCCAGAAAATCATTACCTATAATCCAACAGAAACATAGATACTTAACCAAACACAAGGTATGAAATTTTACCAAAATCCTCCAAACAAACCTAACTTCAACTTTCAAATTACCATCACTACGATTAGCATACGGCCCGTTTGGTTGACGGTCATAAATGGTGGTAATGGTAATGCATTTTAGCGTAAATTTGTAAAATAGTTCCCATGTTAATTACCTATGGTAATGCCACTCTATCCCAAATAATCTATTCTCTTCCTAAATTTTCATTACAATCCATTACCCTTGAGGAAGGTCGTATTGAGTAGGAATGAAAAATCATGATGAAAACCACATGCTTGAAGATGAAGTTTCATTACCATGGGTGTGGACATGAGATTTTCTTGCAAAATTACACTACAATTCACTGCCATTACCAACATATATGACCATCAACCAAATGGGGCATAATAACACTAAATATGCACCTACCTCTGAACAAGACACTACAAATAGCTTCATTTCCTAACTCTTAAAAAAAAATCCCAATCATGTAAAGCACAAGTTTCAATTTTACAATTCATAGCTAATTATAGTTTTCACTCCATTTTCCCACAATCTTACTTCCAAATGAAAATATACTAAATTCAAATCAACCAGCAAAAACAACGATAAAACTAACAAACGCAATTATTTCCCCTAAAAAAATTACTCCAGTACAACATAATTTATTAAATAAATTCATCAAAAAACCAATAATCAGCAACTTACAAGCTTAATTGCCACCTCTTCATTAGTTTGAATGTTAGTTCCTACAAAAAACAAACAAAAAGTAAAAAAAAGAAATTAAAATAAATTCAAAGAGAAAAAACAGTGAATGAAGTTTGAGGAAAAGTATACCAAGATAGATCTCTCCAAATGAACCACTTCCGATCTTACGACCAAGTCGATACTTGTTTCCAACACGAGGCTCCATTAAAATCAACTAAAAAGCTCGAAAAACCCTAATTGAACTCTAGGAAGAAGAAGAGGGGAATAAATTGGAGTAAAATTGAATTCAACAAAAACGAGAATTGCAATTAAGGAGATGATAAACCCTAAGATTGATAGAATTAAAGATGCTCATTATTATGTGATGAACATTGAACAACCACTATGGGAAAGAAAGAAAAGGAAAAGACAGAGAAAGTAGAGAAGTTGAATTGTTTTTTTTTGTAGTGTATTACTAATCTACTACTTAAGTTGCTAAATTTTTGGGTTAGGGTTAGATTATTGAAGATTTTGGTAAAGGGAAGAGAGAGAGGGTGGGTGGTGAGGTGGCTTATCGAAACTTCTTTACTCTATCTTCCAAAAATATTTTTGCTTTTTTCTACGTAACTAGGTTTTGGACCCGTGCATAATGCACGGGAACTTTAATACAATAAAAATGTTTATATATCCGCTACATCGAAAACATATAAACGATTATTTAGTCTACTTGATCAAAAACTTTGTGTTTAAGAGAAATACACATTTATATTAATTATAAAGTTGTTTAACAGATACATGATATTCATATGTTTTGGAAGACTTCTTTTTAGAGCAAAACAAAATGTTTTAAGAAGCTACTTCATCCGTTCGTAGTCTAATATAACAATGAGATTTTTACACTATTCATTCACTATCATACCCTTTCACTATATATTGTTATTTTTATGTAAAGACAAATATAGTCATGTGGGTATTGTTAGATTCGTCTTGATATATACTTTCAAAATATCAAATTTGTATAATTTTACTAAATAGTAAATAAAGATATTAATAGTAAAAATTGAGCATTGGCAAGCGTGAAAACCCAATTGCTGCAGTAGAAAAAGAACGGAGGAAGTATAATATAGTCAGAAGCAATTATATCATCATAAGTAAAGCCAACAACACCTTAGGAGGAAGATTGGAATTCCAGATTTTCTTCCACACTTCCGATACAATAGAATCGCCAACAACTGTATGGGAATTCTTAAAAAAATTAATAAAGTGATGGTCTTATTTAGTAGAACATACCAATTTTGGTGTAGCCCCATAGAAAGCCATCATCTAAGGGTTGAGATGGTAAAGGTTAAGGATCTCAACCGCCTCAACAGGGAGAAAATTTGCACGAACTTGGTTTTCATCCCACAACCAGGGGGGGAGGGTCATGTCTCAAAACTCTCTCTACATTACATCTTCATTTTTTCCTCGAAATGGCCTTAAAGTATTAGACTTCCCATTATCTTTCTGATATAGGAGTACTATTAGGCAATTTTTACCAATGACTGAGAAATGGCTACATAAAATTGGCCATGACTGAGAACTGGTCTTGGGAGATACAAACCCACCATGCGATAGGGATTGTCCTTGACTTTTGACACACGACCAACTAAAATTGCCTTTTTTGAAACCTCAGAGGAAATTTGTTCCATCTGACGGAATGAGTACCATACGGGGTATAAATACCTTATTCCACGTTGCTACCTAAAATGACCACAATTTCGATGATATATTGTATCATACTTTATTCCCCATTTCATCTGGTGGAATGAGTATCATACAGGGTTTCCCCACTCTACTTTTTTCCTAAATACCTTATTCCCCGTTGCTACTTGAAATGATCACAATTTCGATGATATATTGTATCATACCTTATTTCCCATTCCATCTGACGGAATGAGTATAATACAGGGTTTCTCAATTTACTTTTCACCTCCCAAAGACTACCTCAAGTGACTTCAATGGTCCACAATTAACCCTTATTCATTAATTTCTTCCTAAAACCAATTTTCGAATATATTAAGCGAACTAAAGTTTTAATATTCATTAAGACTAATTTAGAAAATGTAAACAAATATAAATACGCACTACTTGTATAATATATGTGTGTTTTATAGGTTCTTTATAAGATGTACATTTCAATATTATCTTCTACATCAAAGAAAAAAAAAACCAAAACAAAGTTAAATAAATTAACAACTTTTCCAATTCAATAACTTTATTTGATCTTTTCAAAAGTTTCACTCTATTATAAACCAATTAAACTTGAATACTTATAAATCCCCCTTTTTTTTTACATATAAGCTTGACAATTAACTCATCTTGTTGATTCACCTTCTAAATTAGTGTCGCAATGCTCATTAGATATCTCTCTTTCCAGTCTAATATCGTCCACGATTTATGGTTTAAAAATTGTAACATTACTTTTATATAAAATTATAAGATAATTATTTTACTTGTAGTTCCCTAAAATGACCACAATTTTGATGATATATTTTATCTTACATCATTCCCCATTTCATCTAATGAATGAGTATTATACAATATTAATTATATAAGAAAATCATGGCGCTGCTTAACTTTAATGATGAATAAGTGAGAAATATCTATTTTAGCAAGGAAACTATATTTAATCATGCATATAAGAAATAATTATTGATATCCTATAATGTCAACTACTTCATGATTCACTCATACTTTCATATATAATTTGAGTTTAGGATGTTAAATTTATGAACAGTTATATTAGTTTTTTTTTTGCAAGAATAATTAGTTAAAGAATATTGGATTATATTGAAGAAAAATAATTACTATTCTTAGTTTCTTAATACACGCAACATATTTCTTTTTGGGATATTTCATAAAATTGCAAAATAATTCGCAAACTATTATAAAAATTAAAGAAAGCTTTATTTTATAATTTAAGCACATGTATCATGTTTTCACTCTCTCTCCTACTCTTTTATTTTATAATTTTTATAGAATGGGCCAAATTCAAAGTGTGAATTTTCTTTAAAAATGATATTAGTATCAAGCGTAAGTTCATAAGTGTATGTACTTATATCGTTTGTTTCATTTGAATGTAAGAATGTGGGAAAATATTTGAGTGACCCTAGTCCCTAAGCCTAAGGTTGTCAACCTTCTTGTCGCAATAATAGAATAATATATTAATATATATCCAATAAATTGGAGAGAGAATTGCCATAGATTAATGTTTTAATGTACTCTTGACCTTAACTTTTTAGTAGTGAGAAGAATATCCATTTTTATCTTTAAACAACTTATCTTGTACATTTTCTTAATTTTCCCTTAAGTTGTCTGAAAAACACTTAATTATATATCTAAATTTGTTTAATCTTATCTAAATTTTCCAAACTTATATTATCATAGTTATGTCAAAATTAGTTAAAGTAGACAGATGCTTATATATTGGTTTTCATTTTTTTTACCTAATTCAATTTCTTGAACATATATATAGATGAACTCTTATTTTACCTCTCTCACTTTAATTTGTTTTTTTTAAAAAAATACTTTTAGTATGTATTGGTCATGGATATGATTTTTTTATGATTATCATATTAGCTTACCTAAACCACTTTGGGACTAAAAATTGAATATTTGAGTTGTTATTGTTTTTGTTATATGTAATCTCTAGTCATAATCATGGTGTGTTATATTTTTTTCAACAAAATCATCTTTTTATTTCTTGTTTGGTAATAAAATAAACTTGCATTACTATTATTATTACATTTGCATATTTTCTTGAAGGGGCTAGCATCTCATGATAATGGTGTGGTATTCATTACCAAAAGTGAATAATATTAAAAAAAAAATTATTAGACCAATGTACCCATTGGCTTGAAATTAGGTAATTTTTAAATTAATTATATTATATAAGTTTGATAGGTGTGATGAAAAACTTAAAGTTGTTATACCAACGCACCCATTGGCTTGTACTTAGCTAATATTTGTTTTATATTTGAAATTTCATATTTTGACTTTTGAGTATCTTGTATTAGTGAAAAACTTAAAGTTGTTATATCAATTCATCTTTTTCATTGTATATTTTCTCTCTCCTCTAAATTGGTATTTAGCTTGAAAATAATTCCATAACTGGTTTTTGTGAAAATAATAAGAATGACCGCTAAGATAATATATGATTTTCGTTTAAAAAAAAGATAATATTTGATTTGTTTCCTTAATTGATAATTGGTTGATTGATTCCTTTAGTTATTGTAGTTGATATTATTTCCTTCATTGTTACACAATCGGAGGAATTAATTGATTATTGTTAAAATTATTTTTAGCAATGCCACGTGGCATAAGCAAGCATTAGGTCGAAAAGTTGAGGGTGAAGGAGAACAGAGGAAGGTTGAGGTCTTGCCACGTAGGACAATTTTTTCTTGCTTTAATATTATATATGATTACTTTTTATATTTTCTTTAAAAGTTGGGCACATAATACATATACAATCAATCAGATTTGCAGATCATACTTATTGGAGGAAGGGGGAGATGGTAAGGGAAACTTCACCCCAAATAATCCCTCGTGGGATTTGATCCCATGACCTTGAAGTCATGAAACCAAATCTTAATCATTATTTAGGCCAAGCTTTGCCTTTATTTAAATACACTACTTTTTATGAGTAGCAAGTAATAGCCTAGTAGTAGTATTGACATCACCTCCGATTTAGAAATCTAAAGATCAAATTATAACTCTTGCAAGAGAATTGCCAACTTCCCGCCTTGTTGCAAGAATTTCAACTTACCTATTTTTTTAAAAAATATACTTTTTATTATAAATTAAGTAACTACTAAAACCTAAAAAAAAATCACTATCATTTGAGGAGTTTCATTCTCAAATTCGTTTGATGGGGGAGATTAATTGACGTTTGATCCTTTTCCCTATTCTTTTGATGATCACCTTAATACTTCATTAGGAACGACAATTGGGCGAGTCAAATACGGATACCTCCTTCCCTCATATCCACCTAAAGGGTATCTACCCATCACCTATCCACTACCCATGGCGAGTACAAATCTAATATCCATACTCGTCCAAGCGGGCATAAACCTAACTCCACATTCATCCCACCACTCAATTGGATATCTATTAACCACATATACCCGCCTCATATCCACCTCAAATGGACCCGTCAAATGCTATGAAATTAACGAAATAAAAAAATGTGATCATAAGCTACCAACCAACTAGATCTTTGATAATTGGATTTATTACTTTTGGTCTTAGGGACAAAAATAATATGTTATATTTAAGAGATGGTATTGTATCAGATTCGTCTAACACAAAACCACCTCGTCGGACAAAGCACCAACACGCACAAAAATGCGCATCCTAACTTAAATATTTTCAGTTATTGTTCACATTGCTTCAGTTAGTTTCTCTACAATTTTCATTTGGTATTTATATTACTTCAGTTACTGTATAAAATTTTCATTTACACAAATGTATTCCAACCAGACTTATTATTTTCAGTTAACTCTACAAATTATCCAGTTGGTATTTATATTGTTTCAATTACTGTTCAAATATTTTCATTTACAGAAATGTATTCCAATAACACATTATTTCAATTAGAGTTTTACAGTTTTTAGTTGGTCTTTATATTGTTTCAGTTACCTCTTTAACTTTTTCATTTAAACAAATGTATTCCAATCAAACTTATTCTTTTCAGTTAGTGTTTTTCACGAGAAGCTGCGTAAAATCAGCGAAAAATCCAACCAAATTATACCTAGAAACTTCATCTCTGATCCTCTTAACTATATTTGTGATGTAGTATTTTAAATCAATTTCCGACAGTAATCAAATATAGAATTTCGAACAAAAATATAGTAAATTGGAAGAGAAGAAAAGCAAAAAAATCGAGAGCAAAAGTAGAAATAAGAAGAAATTTTGAAAGAAGAAGAAAGATTGAAATAAGAACAATGAAGAACGAAAGAAGTTTAAAAATCGTATAAAAACCTAATTGTACCGTTAAACAAAAACAAAGAAAAAAAAAACCAAAAAAACCTGCGCGCGTCTCTTATAAGTGAAACTTTTGGGCTCAGCCCGTCCGACCAAACACATTAAGTCAGACGGTCTGACCTAATAGTTTCACTATATTTAAAGGAAGGGAAGGTGGATGTCGTGCAAGGTTGCTGGATAAGCTATTAAATTCACCACCTACCCACTACTCATAGTGGATATAACTTTTGTCATCAACACTCGCCCACTACGTACCCATTAAATTCCTACTCAACTGGGGGCGGATTTGGTTTATAATCCTCTAAATTATACATACTTCCCATCCCTATACTTCATCTGAAATAACCATTTCTTCTTCCAGTTCTTATCAAATCATCTCAAAAGCAAAATCTTCCCCCGACTCTCTTAAATTAGGTTGGAAAAAATTTCTACTAAGTTGATTCGACCACTTCTACCAAGTTCATTCGACCATTTCAAGGCTAATTTCGAGTTTAACAATTGTTTCAAAAAATAAGATTTATTCATCTTAGAAATTAAGGTTTATAGTTTGCAGTTTATTTGATTTTCAATTTTCTTTTCAACAACTCTTCAATTTCTCTATTATATCCATGAAATTGCTTTTAATAAATTTTTCCCTTTACTATATAAAAGAGATATTCTTCTTCCTCCAAGACTAGATTGCAGCTAAGAAAATTCAAAAGTGGAATTCATTGCAAGAGAAATGAGTTGATGACAATGACAATGACAAGTTGACAACAAAGAAAATGATGAGGAGAGAGGAGAAAGGAGAGAAGAATTCATCTTGTTCATGTATCTTAAAGTGTGTTGTTAATGTAGTGAATTGAATAGGAGTAATTGAGTAAAGAAGATGAGTTAAAGCAAACAGAAGAAAGGCTAAAAGTGAGAGAAATCAAGGGCTTAGAAAGGTAATTGGTGTTAGTTAGTGGGCCCCACCAAACAAATACTTGGATAAAATTCATCATGTGGTAGCGATTTATTAAGTTTTGGTAGTTAAAAGGGAGTTCCTTAAAAGAGGTAATTATTTGTGTAAAAGTGTATATAAAAGATTGTTATTGGCAATTTTTTCTTTTGCACAATCTCCATATGGTGACTTTTGCAAAATTTTAATTAGTATAGGTGAGAAAAGTAGTTAGTATTAGGTCCAATAATCGATTAAGCATCACTGATTTAAGATCGAAACTGATTTTGTTGGTTCGTGTTTTGGGTAAAGAGACAAAAAGCAGTTGAAATCAATTATGAATCTAGTTCTCTATATTTCAGAACTAGAAACACTTGGGGTACTCGATTAAGCAATCTAATATTGAAATTGTCAGAAGTGTTTTTCATATAAAGATTTGGGTATAATACAATTTTGTACACTTATAAGACGTTATTGCTCTATTTGGCTTTCTATGACTTAAGTGGGTTTTAATTTATTGTAATTTCTTAAGAAAATGTTTAGAATACAAGAATAGTGGCTAAAATATTAGTTTTGTAAATAAAAAGTAAAAATCACATCGTACTTATGAATCTATACTCGGTGGTTCCAGTTTCGGTTCCAAACTTTAATGAATGATGATATGTTGAAAGTATACATATTTCTCATTTAACTAATATGTTAGTGCATTGGTTTCTGTGGACTTTCACCACTGTCAGTCCAAACTATAACCACTTATGATATCTTTGATCATAAATTATTATAAAATTGTAATTAGTAATGTTGATATGTTGAAAGTACTAGGTCTTTGACCCGTACAAAATGCACGAAAATTTCTTTTGTTTATAAATTTTATGATTTTAGGATGTTTCTCCTTAAATCAAGGTGTGAATATTAGCTCGTGGTTTAAACTTTTTATAATCATAGTTTTCATTAGGAATATTTTAGTATTAGCTTATAACTCATATGTTCAATGACTAATGTAGTTAATATTATGGTACGACGTGACTATTTTCTAAAAAAGTTGATTGAAAAAGTATTTGCTTTGCTCATTGCTTCACTTTGAGGATCAGATAAAATCACAATTCGCTCCATTATTGGGATTCAATCATGCAACCACTTCTTCTTCCACTCTGCAGTCCACTTTCCATAGTCCCGCTCACCTCTTTCTCTCTTGTTATCTTGAGATCCTGTGATCTTTATTACAAGTTAAAATTTTTAAACCATTTTGCTGGTAACTCTTGATAGGACCAACTGAACCCGTGCAAATTGCAAACAAAAAAAATGGAGATTTAAACATTGCCAAAAATTGCTACATTTAATTGGATCTTTTCCCTGAATTTGGGCGATATCATATTTAAATAAAATGGAGATTTTTTCGAAAAATTGCTACGTACGATCAATTGAATCTTTTATTTTTAAAGAAAAAAGTTCTTGTGCAATACCAGAATTATTCGAAAAAAGTTATCCAAAAAGTTCGACCTCGGATTCATCAAACACACTTTATATTTTCGAAAATGGAGAAAAAATGAGTTTGATTGTATTTTTTATCCATTGACGTTCGATGTGTGAGATTCAGATGTTATCTACATGAGTTTCTTATATGAAGATGTTATTCATCCCTGAAAATGGTGAACCAAATCCCCTTAGAACAGTGTTAGCAAAAGAAGAAGATCTTGATAGGAAAATTCTCCTGAATCTGTGTGTTAAACTTTTTGGAGAATCGCATTTCGCACACTTCACTCGCCTGTATGAAAGTGACGAGGCTGCTGAGCGGTTGAGTCCTGAAACAATTGTGGCTTGGATTATGGATACTGGGGCTACAGATCATATGATCTAGGATAGAAGTTTATATACTTCTTATAATACATTGCTTACACCTATCAAGGTTGGTTTACCTGATGGTACAACCAAGCTTGTTTATATTACTGGCATTGTTCATCTTACTGATAAGATAATTCTCCAAGATGTCTTGTTGATTCTTGCTTTTACACACAATTTACTCTCTGTTAGCAATTTGCTATCACAAAATCATTTGCTTGTTGTGTTTACTCCCTCTTCCTATGAATTTCAGGACCCTACAACTAAAGAAATGCATGCTATTGAATATCAATAGGTTGGATTATACAAAATTAGTTCTGTTTCTACTTCTTCATCTGTTGTGTCTTCTCCTTGTTTCAATAAAAGTTTTCATGTTGGCACTTCTGTACCTACATTTAGTACTTTCCATGCTAGATTAGGCCACTTGTCTACTCAGACAATGTTTGAACTATCAATTCCTCATAAGCCTAATAATACATTAAATTTTTATTGTGAGCCTTGTGTTTTTGCTAAATTTCATAATACCTCTTTTCTTATTTCAACTTCACATGTTGGTGCTATCTTTCAATTAGTTCATGTGGATCTTTGAGGACCATATGGACAACCTTCATTGACTGGAGCTTGTTATTTTTTAACTATTCTTGATGACTATTCAAGAACTACTTGGGTACATTTGGTTAATTCCAAAACCCAAGTTCCTACTTTACTAAAATAATTTAATGCATATGTTGAGAATCATTTTAACACTTCTATTAAAATCATTAGAAGTGACAATGGTACTTGCACCACTCTCTTTGCTAATAAAGGCATACTTCATCGAAGAAGTCTTCCTGGTAAACCTCAACAGAATGGCAGAGTTGAAAGAAAGCATAAACACCTTCTTGAAACTGTCAGCGCCGTTACTTTTTACGCTTCTCTGTCTAGTAAATTCTGGGGAGAATGTTTATTGGCAGCTACATATCTCATCAATCTTATGCCCTCTTCTGTTTTACGATGGAAAACACCCTATGAATCTCTTGTGAAACATGTTCCTTCTTATGATCATTTAAGGATCATTGTTTGTTTGTGCTATGCTTCTTGCAAAACTTCTGATAAGTTTACTCCCAGAGCTAGGAAATGCATTTTCCTAGGGTATCCTTATTACTGAAAAGGCTATAAACTCTATTATCTTGATTCTCACAAGATTTTTCTAAGTAGATATGTTAAATTTCGGGAAAATGTTTTTCCATTCCAAAAATCTTCTTCTCTTTCTATAGAAGACATTACTTCTTTGTCTACTTCCATGATTAGTCTTACCATTCATGATGATGATATTCCATCTTTCTTTTCTTCTCCTCCTTCACATACAAATATTTTTTCTCCCTCTATTTCTCCTTCTACTTCTTTTATCAATGCTCCTTCTCTTTTCTTAGTTCTCCTAAAGAAGTTTCTCATTCTTCTTATCCTACCTCTATTCCTTCTTCTTGTGCTCCTCCACTCAGAAGATTTATTAGACATAAAATTCCATCCACAAAATTGAAGGATTTTATTGTTCCTTCTAATCTGCCTCCTACTTCTCCTTCTTCTTCTTCTTTTAATGCTTTCACTTGTTCTGAGTTAACTCATTTAGCTAATGACATTCTTGCTAGCTTAGCCAATGTTCTGTCAAATGTTGAGCCTTCTTCTTATGCTCAAGCTAAGAATGACCCTAAATGGGTGGCAGCTATGGAAAAAGAGTTAGCTGCTCGATCTTGATCAAAATGATACATGGGATATTGTTGATTTACCTTCCAATATTAAAGCTATTGGATGTAAATGGGTTTTTAAAACCAAATTTAATCTTGATGGGACTGTAGAAAGATGCAAAGGCAGATTAGTTGCCAGGGGAGATAGACATATCAAAGGCAAGGACTATAAACATACTTTTAGTCCAGTTGCAAAATTTACAGCTGTTATGGCTATTGCTGCTGCTTGTCATATGGAACTTCATCAGTTGGACATTAATAATGCCTTCTTACATGGGTTTATTGACGAAGACTTGTATATGCATCCACCGTGGTTTATACCAAAGCTAAACCACATTAGGTTTGTAAACTCAAGAAGTCCATCTATGGCCTGAAGCAGGCCTCCAGGAAATGGAATTTGGAGTTGACAAAGTTCCTTCTTCAGCTTGGTTTTCAGCAATCCAAGTATAATTATTCAATGTTCACTCTTAAATATGGTGATTCTTATACTGTTGTGGTGGCATATGTGGATGATTTATTGCTTGTCGGCACTCATCTTTCAAGTATTCAACATCTCAAAGAACAACCCCATGCTGCCTTCACTATTAAAGACCTAGGTCCCCTCAAATACTTTCTTGGTGTTGAGGTTACTAGAGATTCTACTGGAATTCTTCTCAATCAGAGAAAGTATATCTTGGATTTACTTCATAACACTGCTATGACTGACTGTAAAATATCAGATTGTCCCTTGCCTTAAGGTCTCAAACTCAATACCCATGATGGTCATTTGCAGACTCTGAAATTTATAGAAGGATTATTGGCAAACTTTTGTATTTGAATATGACCACGCTGATATCTCTTTTGCTGTTCAATAGTCAGTTCCTTTGTGCTCCTAGAGTTCCTCACTTCTTAGCTGCACAACATGTTCTTGGTACCTTAAAGGAACTTTACATCATGATCTATTTTACTCTGCTAACTCCACCTTGCAAGTTTATGTTTGTTGTGATGCAGATTGGGGTGCTTGTATTGATTCAGCTAGATCTCTTACTGGCTATTGTGTGTTTCTTGGTATTTCTCTTATTTCTTGGAAATCCAAGAAACAAAAAGTGGTGTCCAAGAGCTCCACTGAAGCTGAATATAGGAGCATGAGTCATACTACTAGTAAGCTTACATGGATCACTAATCTATTCTCACGCATCACAATTCCCACTCATATGCCTTTGTTTTGTGACAACAAAGGTGCTCAACATATTGCTGTTAATCCTTGCTTTCATGAGAGAACTAAACATCTACACATTGATGTTCAATACATTCGAGAAAAATATTGCATCTGGTTTTATTGCCACTCATCATGTTAGTCCCTGTAACAGCCCTCCCTAGCTAGCAGCTTACTTATGACTAACTATAATTAATTAAATGAATAAGCTACTAATTAGAGATGCTGTTAGTACAGATTCCTAACCTCCCCCTGCCCTTGGAAGGTTAAGAACCTGCATATATCTGAGCATAGTTTATGAAAAACCACTTAAAATACTTAATTATTACATCATAGTCTAAATAATTAAAAGTGGAGTCCAAAAATATAAGTTACATCCCATAATTAACTTATACAGTAACATCACGCAGCAGCAAAAAACATATATCACGAACTTTCCAAATTAAGTTTATCTTTGACCTTCAGCTTACTCCTGCAAAACAACTGAATCTGCCCCCACCAGGACAGGTTCAAAGGAACAAAACAGTCAGCTACGCTGGTACACAAGTCCCACTAGTAGTTTTCAAATATTAAGGTGGCAGAAATTAGACTTTAATGTTTAAATAGCATCATAATCCATGAATCTCGATATTTCTTTGCTATAAAATATTATAATAATCCTCCTTCGTAATTAGGTAGCATAATAGTAATCATACATCATAACAAATAACTTTCCAAAAACAATACTTATACTTTTTCAAAACTCACTTAAATATATCGATACAAAACTCAAAATACTTTCAATTAGGAAAGGAACATAAATGGAACTTTTGAGGGACGTCTCCCTACTTTTATTTACTTCTGCTTGCAAGACTTTCTAGGTCATGACCCTATATAACAGAGCAATCCCCGCTCCGGAGCAATACCCGCTCTAATAACTTAAAGAGCAAACCCGCTCTACAATTATTGTTCATTACTGTCAATGCAGTTACTTCCCTTAAAAATAGCTTTTAACTTATAACTTAATTATATTCAAAACTTATTTGCCAATACTTGATCAACCAACTTAATAATCAACTTAGCTTAGTTATCAAAACAAGTTTCGAAAACGCAATTGCTATGTCAAGTTCCGCTATATTTGGAATGATGACTTAACAATCATGAATCGAAAGGATGTGATAGTTAAATAAGGTGATTAAAGGATGGTTTAGCAAGATAGGACAGTAGGTGAAAGGTTTATAAGTACTCTTATCATAAGAAAGATTACTTCACACAAATAGAACATAGGTCCATTAGATGGTTCTCGGTTTGGTGTGATTAATTCAGGACTAGTTGGGTTTAGCCAAGGTTTAGGATTCTCACTTCATATATAGGTACATACAGTAGGGATTCATCAAAAGAAACACATCGAAAGGTTTGAAAACGCAAGGGTTTACAAGTCCAAGAGTTGTTACGCGAATAGTTGAGTTTTTAGGTGTAGTTTTCTTCTCAAAAGAGGTTAGATTTAATTTACGAAAAAGATAGGTTGCAAGATCATTAAGCAGCAATATAAGTGTATTTACAGTAGGTTATCATGTAAGGGTAACAACAACGGAAGCACTGAATACCATAACACAATCGAAACAGAAACACGGTTTAATCGGTTTTTAAGAGGAACTTGACATGCAATGGTTTTTGATTCGAAATCATCAATCCTAAAGTATAATTAACATATTGAAATCACTTACTTATAACTCAGTACCAATACAGTAAGTTCTCCACATAAAAACACACATTCGTAGCTCAAAAATATCCATAAACAAGCTTTAAGACAAAAATTGAGAAAATCAGTTTTAACGGTGGTTCTTGTGTACCTTAATTTGGTGTTTAGGAATTTAACCCTTGCTTAGAAACTCGTACTACTCCTCCAGAAACTCCTTAAGACCTTAATAAACACATTCATCACCATAAAGTTAATAATAAACCCAAAGAAATCAAATTTAAAACCGATATACCTCATGCATGCTGAAAATCAGCCATATCTCACCTTCCTTAGTTTTTCTTTGGCTTACAGTGTTGAGACCTCAAAACTAACGTCTACCCAGTATGAACAACACCTTGAAGAATCTAGGAAAGTGCTTGCATGTGAAAAATTAGAGCAAAGAACCCAAGAGAACAAGCTGCCAAAACTCCCCTGCACAGACGCCAGATATGGCGAGAAAGAGAGAGAGAGAAGAAAAATGTTTTCTTGTGGTTGTTTGTGAGATTATTTTGATGATACTGAATGAGGAGCTTCCCTCTCCTATATGAAGAATGGATAAGGGCAAACTTGTCATTTCCGGTTTAGTAATAGGGGTAAAATCGTCCTTTCACTTACTTATGCACTAATCAGATTTTTCTAAAGCTTCAACTTGGATTTTCTTCCTTAATTCACGACCTTAATAAACACATTCATCACCTTAAATTTAATAATAAACCCAAAGAAATCAAATTTAAAACCGATATACCTCATGCATGCTGAAAATCAGCCATATCTCACCTTCCTTAGTTTTTCTTTGGCTTACAGTGTTGAAACCTCAAAACTAACGTCTACCCAGTATGAACAACACCTTGAAGAATCTAGGGAAGTGCTTGCATGTGAAAAATCAGAGCAAAGAACCCAAGAGAACAAGCTGCCAAAACTCCCCTGCACAGACGCCAGATATGGCGAGAAAGAAGAGAGAGAAAAAATGTTTTCTTGTGGTTGTTTGTGAGATTATTTTGATGATATTGAATGAGGAGCTTCCCCTCTCCTATATGAAGAATGGGTAAGGGCAAACTTGTCATTTCCGGTTTAGTAATAGGGGTAAAATCGTCCTTTCACTTACTTATGCACTAATCAGATTTTTCTAAAGCTTCAACTTGGATTTTCTTCCTTAATTCCTACCTAATCCTTAATTATTCTTAGCTAAATTTCTCCAAAGTATACCACATATCTTAATGAAGGTATCTTAACCTAATCAACTCCTTAATCTTACTTCCTCGGCTAATACCTCGATATCAACTACTAACGCAAATCCTATAATTCAGAGGCAATATTCAATGTACCTATCATAACTCATAAATTACTTAATTATCACATAGCTCATGTTATTAGTTAACTAATAACACAAAATATCCACGTTAGCAACAAATTCATATAACATTTATTTACACTTTTAAAATTCGGAGCGTATCGATTATAATTACTTAATCGTCATTAACTTAATTAATTACGGATTATTGATTCTAATATTAGCTTAATAATTCAGGCTATTACAGTCCCAAATGTAGTTAGCAAATGTGTTAACTAAACCTCTTGGGGGCTTCTCATCATAAGTTATTAATCTTCAAGATTGGCCTTGTTCTTCCTGGTTTACCTCCAACTCCAGCTTGAGGGGGGGGGGGGGGGGGGGGGTGGGTGGGATGTAGCTTAGATTGAATATAAATACTAATTTGAAGTTTGTTACAAATTAGTTATAAGGTTGTTAGAGTTAGTTACTTAGCTTGCTTAATACTCTTTGTAAAACCTTCTATTATAAATAGTCTTCTAAGTTGTAATTGATAGACAAATTCAATAACACATTACATAGAGATTTATATTTTTCTCTCTCTAAGATGATGTGATTCACCTTCACAATACTTTATTAATATTCAATCGTTATAATTTTTATTAATATATAATGAAAGATATTTATGTTCAAAGACATGTATTGAAAGACGCGCACAGAAAAATGAGAAGGATAAAAAAATCGAGGTCTCTTGCATGTGAATTATGTACACATGTTAAGAGAAGCGAGGTCTCTAAGGTTCACAATCTGGCTATAAAAGCTAGAAAGGAAGCCTAAGAACCTAGCAACTAATTGTCAAAAAAAAAAAAAAACATGTGCCTCAAATCTGAATTTTAAAGGTGTAGATTTCAATTAAAAAAATGCAAGGTCAAACAGTCAATATCCATTATGTGACTAGTACATCCCAATTCACAAGTAATGACCAATAGGTCTTCTAATTCAACCTAATAACCATTGCAGAAAGTCATATCCGGGTAAAGACTAAACAAACAATGAAGTTTCTAAGTATCTTAAAGATGGAAACATGTCATTTCATTTATCCTTTACTTTCACATATATACAATGAAGAGAAAGATCACATTTTGACTCTCTTCAAAACATGCATAAGAACCATCCTTTTTGACTAAAACAAAGAATTCAAAGAAAAGATTTCCGTGGCAAAAGGGAAACCAAATGAACAAATGAACAAATAAGTTAGATCGTCTAAACATTTAGTAGGCACCAGAAGTGCCAATTTAGTAGATATCTTCGGTTGATCAAAAACTCATGTCACTCCATTATTTCTATGCACAAGGCTTGACCATGTCTAAAACTTAAGCCGCGGCCATCTGTGTTCTTGGACTTGGCAGACCCATATACGCAAGCCTTGGAGAGACGCGGACCTTTGGGCTTGGCCTTGGAGATGGAATTGGGCCAGTGAATGATCCATGTGTAACGCGTGGCGAGAGGTTAACTTGTTCAAGGGCTCGAGATTGTAGGTCCAATGGATAGTCTCTAACGCAACCAATTCTAGGCCCATTACCAGTGACCCATTTGCAGGATAGGCGTCTGGCAAATGTGAATGGTTCTGATTCAAGCTTATCTTTGCTACTGGTCTTGACTTCAGCTGGTTTAGCTTCTTCAGTCTCTGCTTCTGTAACATCTGCAGTCTTCTCTGGGGAACTTTCGTCTTCAGGAACTTTGAACGAACCTTCCTCATTATATGCACACTTCTGCAGAAGTTACAGTTGATATGAAACATTATTAATAAACTCATTAATATGAAATAGGTACATTATGATTTGAACAATTTCAGGTTTGCATTGAAATGTAGTATATCAACATTATACAATGAAAGATGTCTGTCTTAAACTCTTATTTGATTCATGCACAAGATTAATTCAATTATGTGTCTTTTAAGTTATTCTTATATGTAAATTTGGGTTTAAAAATTCTAATCCTGCTTCTTTTCCTCCTTTAATTTTTTTCAGGTGCAGAGAAGGCTGCCAATTGATGCAGATTGGCAAAAACTAAATTCAATCAGTAAGAAAAAATTTCTCATTAGTAAAAATCATTTTCGACCAGCTAATATTAGCTTTAATCAGTTCAAATCAGTTAACATTCGCCGATTCTAATCATGTTTTATTCTATGTCATAGCAATAACATAATGCCCCTCCACGCACAGCCTGATTTTATTGATATGCTTATCATGTGATTTCTTTTTTAAAACAAGTACCTTGACATTGGAGAGATCAACATGGTTATCCTCAAGGAAGCTCAAGAACTCCTTGAAGTTCTCTTCAGTCGGAAGATAGTGGCCGCTGTATGGCCATATAGCCTGTAAAAATAAACGTCGAAATCTTGATTAATAATCTGTAAATCACGATTCATCCAAAGTCGGAGTTTGTTTATAGTAACATATATTAATGTACCTTAAGAGCTCCTTTATCAGCAATTAATCGTCCAGCAGCAGTTGTAGCTGCACCAGCCAGAAAACTAGAGTGTTGAAATTGGCCTTTCTTTTTCTGTCCAACATACAACAATCTTGATGTGCTTAGGACAAATATCCATTTGCACTCCCCCACAGTATCAACTAAGTTTCCACTATGTTTGTAGACAAGCTTCCCGTCTTCCACAATGACTTCATATGCTTCTCTTTCTTTCTGAATTCATACAAAGCCATAGTCAGATATCTATAAATAGCCAGATTCATACAAAGGTGACAATTTATGACATTACACGACATGAATACACAATTACACGATCGATATTGACACGACACATATTGATCATGAACTTAACTAGGACCCACATAGATTGATCAATTTGTCATATCATGCTAATATTTTACTTTTGATATAGTCTTCGTCTCTTCGATATATCATTAGAACAACCAAGAATGGACACAAGACAAAAAAATGAACACCACCCATCTACGTAAATTTTTTTTTATAAGGTAAGATGAAGTCCCTTGCAAGGGAGGGGGGAATTGGGGATCCCTCCTTGCAAGGGATGAGACTCGATCCCTTGACCTCTGGAATCGGAGGTGATGCCAATACCACTAGGCTATCACATGCTGCTCACCCATCTACTTAAATAGCAAGCAATAGATCATGTGACAAAACGAGAAGAAAAATTTATTAAATGGGATTAAGTACCGGTCCAAGGTATTTGATGCATTGCTGCTGAAGTTTGGTCCTCGGACATTTCTCAAGATTTATCTCTTTCCCATCTCCAATATCCAACCTTCATTAACAAAAACAAGTTTGTGCAAATTTAGTCTCTTACTTAAATTGACATACATGCTTGCATAGAAGGGTAATTTACAGGAATTTCTGAAGGAATACATACCAGTAAAAAAATGGTTGACTGCTTTCGCTTTGAAACCATATATCATAATAAATATGCAAGTTGTGCCCGTATCTGTGGCGTGGGTCAATCTGTTACAAAAACAAAGACAAGAAAGTGACTCAGTTGATTGATAAGTGATGAGATCATATGATTTTTCAACACTCTAAAACCAATAATTCAGCACATTTAACTACAAATTGATACTCTGCAATACACGTTGAGCCGCCTTAACCAAACAACCTTTAAATTTATAATAGTACAGGGGTGGGCAATGCTACATCCACCCGATGGGTAGTTAACCCACTAGAAATAGAGTATTAAAAAACTATTAGAACTGATGAGTTGGATTCCACTATTTATTCATTTCTATTAGTAGTGGGTTATTGACCCACTGGGTAGATAAAGTTTTTTCCTACAGAGGTGGTCCTAAATGATGGAAATAATTGAACCATGATTGAGATTTTTCGTCTTAAAACTGTTTGTTATATGTTTTTAGAACAGGAGTGTTTCACAATAATCATCACAAGTTCGCAACATGAATAATCAACAGCTTAATGTTTGATGTAAGGCAAGTTTAAGGACTTACAGCTTCAAGCCAATGTCGTAGAGCTAACTTCTGAGCTTTCTCATTTTGGGATAAACCTTTTCCCACCTATAAGAAAGAAGAAATCAGTGTTAAAAAGGTACTAATTACATCGAACGTACAAATTTCTCACATTTGAATCATTCACTGTAATATAAATACCTTGGCAACTCTAGTTTTCGCTCTTGCCCATTTTGCAACAGCAGTTTCTTGTTTATCATTATTGAAGAAAGACACAGAACTCCTCTTAAGTGAAGCAAAATCTAATGCCTTCCACCTACACAAAATAATCCAGAATAGAACAAATGAATCAAATTTGCACTATAACATAAAACCAAATGGTCAAATTCAAACTCGAAAATCTATATCAAAAAAATGAGGGAGTATGTTTTTGACACTAACCATAGCTCTTCAACAACAACAGCACAATCAGCAAGGTTTCTTCGAGTCCGGTAACTCTTGTACACTTTCTGAACCGTAACAGCTGCAGCATCAAGCTCAGAAACTGGGCGTGGAGAGAACAGTATCGCGGGCTCAGGAAGCGTGATTGCAGGCAATGGCTTATGAATCAAACCATTAGAACTCGATTTACACATATTAGTAGTATCATACTCTTGAACTAGTGTGTTAAAAGAAGGTGATTTTTCAAGCAATATGTTTTGAGGCTTATAATCTTGTAAATTTGTAGGATTCTTTGCACCCATATTTGAGCTCTTCCTATCTGTTTCTGGAGTTCTTGGTGATTGAGTCTTTTTAAAGGAATCTGTTCTCTTAAAGCTTGGAAAGCGGCGTGCTCTTGAAGTTAGGCTGCCATTGCAGACTAATGTGAACAATTTTTGACTCAAAATTTCATGCCATGCTGAAACCAATATGGAAACAGATAATCCCATAGATTATATTCCACCTGAGAACAAATTTGCTGACCAAGAAAAAGAATAATTGTGATTAGTAGGTGCAAATTTGAAGTAGGATATTATTAGAAAATTAAGAAAGAATATAAATTAGTCTTTATTGGTTTGCAATTAACTGATTAAATAAGTTGAGCCTTCATCTTTTTGAGAAAATATGCTGATATACTTTTGTATAACTTTTGGCTATCCCAAATCATTCCCTTATTCTAATAGTATCATAAGTACAAAAAAGCTCACCCAGTAATTTACTCAACTAATTTTGTAATGTGGAAAATGAGCTACTCATTTTAATAAATTGTCAAACCATTATTCCATCACACTCCTTTTCTCCTTTGATATTCTCTATGTTTTCAATTTTTTGCTATCCTAATCTAATCTTTCCAAGTTGCTTCTTTATCTTAATCATATCAACATGTTTTCTTTCAACATTTTTTTGGTAAGAAAGTTGGGAAACTAAAGAGGGTTTAGTCAAAGGTGAGGACTGATCCCAAAATTTCTTAGAATCGCGAGAGATGCTCTAACCACTTAGCTATCTCCTACTCTCAGGATTTGAGCCTTGCGCTTCTACTTAGATAGAAACTCAGCCCATAGGCCCATATTGTAGGCCTGTTTTAGTACCTATCTCCCTAGAGAAGAAAATTGTCCAACCTCTACTTTTTTTTTTCCCTCTTATCTTTTTTTTTTCTTTTAAGATTATCTCTTTAATCTTCAATTCTTCATGCAACAAAACAAGTAGGATCCCATAAAAAAAAAATTCAAAGCAAGTGAGAGAATTTCGCGACATAAAATTTAATAAAGAGCAATCCACTTAACAAGAATTAAAAAGCAAATATTGCAAGAACTATCCCTCAATCGACGAAGTCCGGATCCTCTAAAGTTTTGGTGAAACTCTACAAGGTACCCCTTGATTGAAATTCTAAACTATATGAATCACTACTTCCAAATACTATACTGTCGTACATTTTTCACATTACTGATTTAAGTTACACAATCAACGTGACAATTAATTCAAAACAAAAAGTATAAACACGAAAAACTGTTGAGGATAACGTAGTTATCTTAGTTAAAAGAAAACAACACAGCATATATAACCCCACCTACCTCCCAAAGGTAAAGAACCACATGATCCAAACAAATTAACAACAAAAATATAGTAGATTGAGCAACAAACAACCACCCAATATAAATCTTATCAATACCAAAATCTTCCAACTCCCCAACAAAGAAAACTTAGCAACTTATTATTGGTAAAAAATGGAGTAGTACCTGATGAAAAGAAGTGTTTGAATCACAAAAATCTCTGTTTATCTGTTGTTCTTGTTTTAACTGAAGATTTGGCTTAGCTTAGAAGTGCTAGCAATTAATTGCTTATATATAGAGTAGTTAATTTGTCAAGCAGCAAATGTTGGAATATGTTACAAAAAGTCTAGTAATAAGACGTTCAAATACGGGGAAACACGGCGGCACACAAAACAACAAAAGTTTAGGAAATCGCGTGGTAAGTTTTGAAGGAAGACGAAGACCCTCTTTTTTGTCGGTATGACTTGAAAAAATGGAGTAAAGAAATGGAAGTTTTGACAAGTATGGAGACTAGACTGGAGTATCAAAATGCTATCAATCAACCCCACGAGCTTCAACGTTGGGTGGGATTGGGATTTGGGAGAATTATTGTGTGTGTTTATGGAGTTGAATATTAGTTGGAGGAGAATTTATAAGATATTCAGTTGACAATGATATTAAAGTTTTTGGAATGATGAGCCATTAATTAATACTATATTTTACATCCACCTTTCTTTTAATTGCTTGCACCATTTTGCTTTCAGGAGCACTGGGTATGATTAATGGAAACGGAATGGAAAGGATTTGGACATGGAGAGGTATTTGAAATAATACTTGTTATTTTAAATAGTTGTTTGATATCTTAATGGAATAGAAACAATTGATAGGTTTATGATTGAGGAAGAAAACGTGATTTATTTCCACTAGTTTGATAAGGGTAAGAAATGGGGGGATTGTGAATCCTTCCGGAAACGGTATTTTACTTAACACTCCTACCAAATAATTAGAAATGAAAATGCTTATTTGAATTCGTTTCCTACATCAAATTTTTCCATACCAAAACAACCTCTCAACGTTGAAGCGCTTTTTTGAAAGTTAATATCTCTAATTGCGTACAAGTTTTAAAAAACTATGTATATATGAAATTCTTGCATGAAGATGAATCTAACATGACTACACTTGACTATGCTTTTTTCTTGTATAATGATGCGAGATAGTTTCGCAAAGTTGGTTGATGACCATTGGGACAAACAAAATAGTGCAATTAAGAAAATAGTGGAAGTATTTTTTATTTCAACTTATTATTAATTCTTGTCAGAACCAGATTTGATTGGACCACTAAATATTTAGTCCGAATTTTTTTTTTTTTTGAAAGGATAGTCCGAATTTTCTAATTATTGGTATTCATGTGAGTCATAGAATGTTTTAGTTTCATATATGTAAAAATTATTAAAAATCATTGTTATTTCACTAGGAACAATACAAGAGGGAGGGGGGTGAATTATATGTGTAGAAATAAATGTAACTGTTTGCGAAATTTTAAACTTAAACAAAGAAACAAGCTAAAGGAACACAAGGTATTTTTACGAGGAAAACTTCTTGGGTCCAACAAGAAAAAACAACCTCGATCACTAGGGATTTTAAACTCAGCTCTTTCACTAATTAGGTCAAACATCTTTGTTACAACCTATATCTACTCACGGGGCACACCTTGAGTTCCTAAACTCAAGTTCCTAAACAACTGTTCCTCTCAACTTCACTTGAAGTTTTCTCACTTTAACTCACTTCACTTAAAACTTCTCTCAAAGTCCCCTTACCCCAAAAATCAAATACAATTGATCAATAATAGCTTAGGGAAATCAGAGTAAGAAGGCGAAGAACATATGGCTTTTATGAGAGAATGAAGGCATTGATACTTAGTTAAACTCACTAAACTACTTGGTCAAACACAAATTGGACTTAGACACTAGTATTTATAGTAGTAATAACTTAGAATGTGAGATTATAACATGTGTCAGTGATAAAACCATTATCACATGATGTTCCTTACCCGGAGGAACGTGATCTCCATGATCAATGTTAAACATGGGAGATAAACATGTTACTGCTCCCTTAATTTTAGCAACCACTTAAAACAGTAATTATAAAATTTGATTTAATTTAAAAATATTTTAATTAATAAACCAAAATAAAATCCTTTTACCAAAAAGATTATCTTCAAAAATATTTTCCATAAAATCGGAAAGGATATTTATTATCTTTATAAAAAAAAAAAAATCTTTTCCTGAAGATTTTTTTTCTTAAAATCAAATTTTTACTTAAATAAAACAGTCACCTAGAACCTAGGCATAAATTACTCAAGAGACATAATTAAATCGTTGTACTACTTTATCCTAGGTCTAGTTCCTTTTAATTAATAGTTAGTTCCTTTAACTTATCATGACAGCGCCGGTTCTTCTGTTCTTTACAAAGAAACAAATGCTCATTCTCATTTTAAATTGCCACAGTTTCTTACTATTCTTGCTCGTTCCTTTACATTGGAACTAGAAACAAAAAACCTCGCCTTGGTCTTCTTGCTCCAATACTTCTCCAGTATCAAATCTTTGAACATCTTCGTTTAGTCTTCAAAATCCAAACTTGATTTATTTTTTGACGTAGTATACTCTTTGTTCCTTTCATTGATATCTTGAAATTCATTCACTTAAACAATTTGTTACTCCAATACTTAGTTTGCATCTTTATTCCTTTGTCATCATCAAAACTAGGGTTCAACAATCATATTTTTGAAAAATATAAGTTGAGACAAAACTATAAAGTTCCCACATGAATGTTGTTTAGTACAAATTAGCTTAAAGAAGGGCCAAATTTAAGTCAAATTAAAAGTAGACCAAATCTTAATTAATTTAGTACAATTACGTTTTATTTCAAGTGATCAAGAGATAGAGTTTTGATTCTCAAGTGATTGATTAGAATGCTTATTTAAAAGATGTGAATAGGTAAAACTTAAAAGGTACATGAAGTTTGTTCATTCCACTTGAAATATAAAGTTAATTTTTAAGTGAGTCTGAAATCACATATTAGAACAATATGAAAAGGATATTACATTATACTAACTTTGTTTCAAAATAATTACATCATAATTTTTTTTTTGAATGTCTCAATTGCTCATCTACTTTTTGTAATCTATTTTTTAGTTTTTTTAGGAGAAGTAATAAACTGAACACTTCATGAACAATTCAAAATCAGTTAAATAGCTTGATTTGAGCTTGGTTTGTTTGACTAGAAGTCGGGTTTGAGCTTATAATTATATTTGAATACTTAATAAGTCAAACTTAAACTCAATTGATTTTCAGTCGATTGTTTTTGAACTCATAATTTTTTCTTAAATAAACCAAACTTTACTCTATGAGAACATAAGTACACAAAATTTCCAATTAGCTACAAAAAGAAACGAATATTAAACATGAGTTGCCTGAGTTGAATAGTAGTATATATGGACATAAGTGATGATATCATTTGTATTTTGATGTGCTTATATTTGGAACAAGGTTTTTTGAGCCACTTTAATTTTGAGTGTGGCTCGAATTTGAATATTTTTATCAAGCTAAATTCGAACAACCTAAGAATTCTATATTCGAGTTTGAACTCAATAAATTGAGTCAAACTAAGCCAAGCCACCTGAGAGTTCAAGGTTCGACTCACCTCAATTTGTGACCTACTTTTCTCTAAGTCGGCTCTTACCCTTACTCATCAACTTCAATCTTTCTACTTTAATACCCAAATCAGCCATGGAGCCAGCTAGGGGCATGGGGGTCCACGTGCACCCCCAAATTAGAAAAATAAAACAAAATTTCTCGTGAAAAAGATTTTGCGCCATATGCACTATAGATGCGCTCCATGCAACATTTTCGCGCTTTGCACCAGTCAATTTACGTCCCCTACACCAGCTCTATTCCTCTAGCATTAGATTCGCACCCTCGACGGTATACATAAATTTAATTTTCAGAATACCTTTTTATGTATTTTACAATTATGCACCCCCAAAATTTAAAATTTTGGCTTTGCGACTAGCCTAAACTATACGTGCCAGAGTATGAGTAATACAACATGGACAAAGATACAAACTCATTGACTTGGAAAACTCCTATAGAAAGTAATGAAGAAGTATAAAACAACTTGGAGAAAAATGTAGAGTAGAAATTACGGGGAGGGGAGAAAAATGGAGAAAAGAATAGTCAAACAAAGTAAGCTCACACCTCACTGTTCCATTCCACAAGATTGTTCCATGAAATTTACTAAAGCTGCAAAAGATAAATTATACTACTGGCTACTGCCTACTGCCAACTACTACTTCTAGTAATTCTATTTATTGATTTTCCTACTTTGGCCGATCCAACTACTTGTACTGACTGCTCGTATTTGTCGAGGTGTAGCAAAGTCAAATCATTTTTGTCGTACTGTTATCCAAACCGTACGTCACTTACTATTTTTCCCCTTTATTTTACATGCCTCTTTGTCACTGCAAATCGCATCAAATTTAACAAAATGAACACATTAAATATCATAAACAACTTCTACTTCTATTTGATATGGTAGAATTTAATGTGAGTTGTTGAAACTTAATTCAATTATGAGTCTAGATAATTGGCTCCTTTGATAATGAGTTGGTGGTTGTTAGCTGGTTTTTTCTGATATTTGGATTACATTGCTGGTTCAATTGAATGTTAGTTTTATGTAGAATGATAGTCTTTAGGATATTTTCTCTATAGATTTAGAGGTATAATTTATATAGATTATTCTTATTTTTTTTAAAATTCCTAACACAATTAGAAGGATTGGTGTTTTGCAATCTATTATATATATGATTAATAGAATCACTCTAAAATTAAAGAGTTTGATACAATCTAACATATACTCTCTCCGTTTCATTTTAGTCTACACATTTGTACTTTTCACACATGCCAATGCAAAAAACTTTGAGGACATATTTCTTTAGTTTTGTCTTTGTAAAAACTATAAAAAGTACATATTATAAAATACATGTTACGATAAATCTAACAAAATCCCACATGACTCTATATATTTTCATCCGCGTATAAATCACAAATGATGGTTAAAGTGAAATTTGTGAATAGTGTAAAATATCAAAGTGTAAAAATTAAAATAAAACGGAGAGAGTATCTAATAGTTGCATAAGTGAAACGATTATATATATGGACTTATTCATAAAGACGTTTTGTTAATATTCTATTGTCTACGGACTAATAAGTACTTCATCTACTTCTCAATAATGAAAACATAGAGAAAGTGGGGGAAAAAATCAGGAAATCTAGAAAGAGAAAATGATCCTTTCTTGTTTTTATAGTGGCATATTTGTAATCAAAATGAAATATTTTTTCCATTTCAAGTTTGGTTGCACTTATTGTGACATTTTTATATAAGAGAAGTTAGAGGTGTCAATCTGGGTCACTAGGTGGGTTTGGGTTGACCCAACCTGGATCAGAGTGATCTGGTTCGGAATAATCTGGGTAAGAGTGTGCCACGGGTCGGAACTGGGTGGGTCGGGTGAACTTGGGTAGGAATAATCTGGGTGAGAGTGTGCCACGGGTCGGAACTGGGTGGGTCCGGTGAACTTGGGTCGGGTTCAACTGGGTGAGGGTCTCTCGAAACTGGGTCAAAACTAGGTCGGCTCAGACTGGGGTCGGCCGGTATCTTGGTTGGGTGAATTTGGGTCATAATGGAATCCGGTGAAGTCGGTCCAAATCGGCTTTCGGAATAACTTGGGTCGGAAGAAATCGGGTTTCAGAATGACTTGGATCGGAAGAAAACGACTTTCAGAATGACTTGGGTCGAAAAAAATCGGCTTTTCGAATGACTTGAGTTGGAAGAAATCGGTTTTCCGAATGACTTGGGTCGGAAGAAATCGGCTTTTGAAATGACTTGGGTCGGAATAAATCGGCTTCCGGAATGACTTAGGTAAGAAGAAATCGATATCGGAATGACTTAGGTCGGAATAAATCGGCTTCGGAATGACTTGGGTCGGAATAAATCGGCTTTCGGAATAACTTGGGTCGGAAGAAATCGATATCCGAATGACTTGGGTCGGAATAAATCGGCTTTCGGAATTACTTGGGTCAGAAGAAATCGATATCGGAATGACTTGGGTCGGAATAAATTAGCTTTCAGAATGACTTGGGTTGGAAGAAATCGGCTTTTGAAATGACTTGGGTCTCAATAAATTAATCGGCTCTTGATAGGACTTGGGTCTTGGGGCAACAAAAGTCTTAAACCGGCGGCGTATTGACTTGGGTCTGAAGAAATCGGCTCTTGGAAATCAGAATGACTTGGGTCAAGATTGTTATAACTTATAAGTTATAACATGTGATATTGTGATATACTATACTGATATTGTGAATTGTGCTTGAGTCATTGTGAATTTTGTAATAATTCATTGAATCATTAATAGTTTGATACATATATTACTAATTTAAAAAGTTACTAAACTAAGACTTATAATTTATATAGTTAAATTATTGGGCCATTCACCATTGGCTATTGCCCATCGGGTTATTCACTTATTCTTATTCATGATTGCATAAGTATTCAAGCAACAACCATAAGGGTTAAGCCGTTAAGGCATAAGTTCATACTGATTATTGATCAGAGACTAAGAGTCAATAAACTATTAAACTTAAACATTTTGTTAGTTAGTGAGTTACTCACTCTCAAGTCTGTATAAGTCACTATATAGCAACAAAAAGAGTTAGAATTAAAGAATTAGATTGACATTAAATCATTAATGAAAGCACCGTAATCCATAATTATAAAATTGTTCGACTTTCATTGTTCATGGAGTAACTGAACAAGTAACAATGATCAACGTTAATCACTTAATCGGATATGTCATATGAAGATGATACATAATCATATCAGTAGTGAAAGAATATGTGAAATTATCCTTTTATTGCCAACTGATTTACATGCTAAGTATATAGACTAGGCAAGATACACTAGAGATATTACACGCTATAATTAAGGAACTAATTATACACCTACCTAAATATTGAATAATGAAAATACTACCATATTTACATATATTCTAACACACCCCCTTAGTCGAAGCGGGAGGAGAGTGAACACTGAGACTGTCCCGAACATCTTCAAATAAGATCAAGGGGTAGACCTTTAGTGAAAATATCAGCGATCTGATGACGAGAGGAAATGAAGATCACGAACCTCACCATGAGCAACTTTTTCACGAACAAAATGTATATCCATTTCAATGTGTTTCGTGCGCTGATGTTGTACGGGGTTACCTGAGAGATATATAGCACTGACATTTCACAATATACCAAAGTCGCTTTCGAAATAGGACAATGGAGCTCAAGAAGTAGATTGCGGAGCCAACACGATTCAGAAACAACATTAGCTACACCTCTATATTTTGATTCGGCACTAGAACGGGATAATGTAGCTTGGCGTTTAGAAGACCAAGAAATCAAATTGTCACCCAAAAACACACAATACCCGGACGTAGACTGCCGAGTATCAGGACATCCACCCCAATCTGCATCAGTATAAGATATGAGAGTGGAGACGGAGGACGGATATAGGTGTAAGCCATGTGTGAGAGAACCTTAACATAGCGTACAATGCGTTTGGGAGCATTCATGTGTTCCTCCATAGGTTTATGCATAAACAAATAAATCTGTTGCACAACATAAGAGATGTCAGGCCTGGTAAAAATAAGGTACTGGAGAGCCCCAACAAGACTCGTATAAAGATGATGATCGGAGCAAGGAGTGGTAGAATGAGCACTCAGCTTCGGTCTAGTATCAACTCGAGTAGAAGAAGGTTTACATGCGGACATGCCTGCCCTCTCAATAATTTCCTCAGCATACTTTCCGCTGAGATAGAAATAGACCACCTGTATGACGGGTGAGCAATGCCCAAAAAATAACTCAAAGGACCTAAGTCCTTCATAGCAAATCGGAGCTGAGCAAAGACATGATAGATTGTCTTAGAGCAACAAAAGAGGTGGTCAAGATAATATCATCAACATAGAGGAGGAGATAGGCTGTATCTGTACCTCGACGATAGATAAACAATGATTGATCTGACTTGCTATTTGAGAACCCAATTTTGACTGCAAAATCAGCAAACCGACGATACCACGCACGAGGGGCCTACTTGAGGCCGTACAAGGATTTCTTAAGAAGACATACATGATTAGGATAAGTAAAATCCTTATACCCCGAGGGTTGATGCATATAGACAGTCTCATTTAGTTCTCCATGGAGAAAAGCATTTTTCACATCCACCTGATGAAGGAGCCAAGACTTGGAGAGAGCAATACTCAAAACAAGGCGTATAATTGCCGGTTTAACCACCGGGCTAAAAGTTTCTCCACAATCAATGCCCACCTGTTGAGTTTTCCCATCACCTACAAGACGAGCTTTATATCTTTCAAAAGAACCGATTGATTTTTCTTTATGAGCAAAAATCCACATAGATCGAATGATATTAGCATTAGTAGGACGAGGCACCAACTCCCACGTCTTATTTTTAATAAGAGCATTAAATTCATCATCTATAGCCATTTTCCAATTCGGGTCACGAAGAGCACTCACAAGGTTACAGGGAAGAGGAGATCGATCAAGATGGGAAACAAGAGCATATTTTTGGTTGGGTTTGCGGATTTCATGTTGACTTCTCGTAACAGGCCGAGAGAGAGGTGGAAGAGGCTAAGTGGACGTGATTGTGGATAAGGGCTAGGAAGGAGATGGGAGGAGTTGAGGGAGAGGGATTGGACCATAAAGGCCCAGACGCAGACATCCCAGAAGAGGAGACCTAGGCACGCGCGCCAGGCAGCACAGGAGAGGAGGCCACTAAACGAGGCCCGGATGAGGAGGGTAGAGGCCAAGATGATGGGAGAAGCTCAGTTGAAGGAGGGGGCGCTGGGTGAGGCACGAGAGTAAGGGACCAAGGCCCAGATGAGGGCAGAAGCACAGGAGAAAGCGCTGGGCTAGGCACGGGATTGGGCTGCAAATTTGTAGTGGGCAGCATAGGTGTGTGTTTGGGGCTAGGAGTTGAAATGTCAAAATTAAGGAAATCATACTTGATAGCAGGAAAGTTATTTAATGAGGCAAATGGAAAAAATGCGTTCATTAAACAAGACATGTCTACTAATGAAAATTTTTCGGGAGGACAAATCATAACATTTATACCCACGATGATTACTAGGATATCCAAAAAACATACAAGGAGATGACCGAGGTTGGAGTTTATGAATAGTAGTAGATGGGAAAAGGGGGAAACATAAACATCCAAAAACACGAAGATGAGAGAACAAAGGGTTTTTTTGATAAAGAAGGGTAAGAGGAGGTATATAAGCGCGCACTTTACTTGGAAGAATATTAAGGAGGTAGGTGGGCATTTGAAGAGCATGATGCCAAAAATTGTGAGGTAAAGAAGCATGAACGCGTAGAGTATGAACAATATTATTAATAGTTCGGATTTTACGCCACAACAACAATGTAAGGCTTTATCGTCCGACAAAATCGGACGGTAAAAACACGGAGACGGTCGCTAACAAAATTAGCGTCCGACAACGGACGCAAAACGGCTGATGCAAAAACCCTGGTCGCTAATTCAGCGTTTAGCGTCCGCAAGACGGACGCAAACGTTTAGCGTCCGATTTTCTGAAAATAACGTCTGCACCAGAAACAGACGCCAAGTAGCGTCCGATATTGTGGCGGACGCTAATTAGCGTCGGTATAGCCGGACGTTAATTAGCGTCCGCCACAATATCGGACGCTACTTAGCGTCGGTTTCAGCGGACGCTACCTTTATAAACCAGTCGCTAATTACTCGACCTCTTGCATGGTTCAGCGGACGTTAACTTCATAGGCGGACGCAAATTTCCCTTTTTTTTTTTAACACAAAGCTAATTGTATTTGAATAGTTTTTAACCTGTATCGTTTTCCAACAAAATATATACTCAAGCTGTCCGCTAATGCACCGAATTCTGCACTAATGACCTGTTTGCATTAAATATAAATTCATAAATACACTAAAATAAATTCATACATACATAAACATAAGTTAACGGTTTTAACTAAATTATATGTTTTCACGTTCCGAAATGTAAACAAATTAGATAGTGTAAGCTAATGTAGGATCCTAAGTCGCACACGCATCACCACCGCCGGTGGGGGGGTCTCGAGGCCCGGGAGAGGGGAATGAACCACCACACTGGCTCATCATCTGGCTGTATGTCTCCATAGTCGCCCTCATCTGCGCCAGGTACTCATCATACACCCTGCGATCCTCCTCTCTCTCCTTTTTCCTGGCGATGCGTTCCTCTTCTATCACCTTCTGCATCCGCTCACGTTCTCTTTGCATCTCGGCTCTCTCTTCCTCGAACTTCGCAGACATCTGAGAAAACATGGAAGGACTGCAACTGGAGGACGAACTACCTCCTCCCTCGAAGACCTCTCAAAATAGAGGTCTGCACTCGTCCCCAAACCAGGAACCCACCCTTTCTTTCCTGCCACCAACAGTCTCAAAGAAAATCTGGTTCGGGGCCTTGGTTTCACCTCTCTTTTTCACATTGAGCAAGAGTTTTGTCATAACTTTCCTGCAAGAATGGATTAAGCAAGTTTAAGACACTTAGCCAATGAAAATGAGAAAAAATAAGCCATTTCGAGCCCTTTTTTGGGTTTCATGTTCCTATAATCCTTCCTCTATGCCTATTTCAAGTTCTAATGCCTCATACAAGTCCTAGAATACTCATTTAAACTTTCTACTACTTGGTTGTATGATTCTAAGCAAGTTTAATACACTTAGCCAATGAAAATGATAGAAACTAAGCCATTTCAGCCCTTTTTTGGGTTTCATGTTCCTATAATCCTACCTCTATGCCTATTTCAAGTTCTAATGGCTCATGCAAGTCCTAAAATACTCAATTAAACTTTCTATTACATGGTTGTATGATTCTAAGCAAGTTTAATGCACTTAGCCAATGAAAATGATAGAAACTAAGCCATTTCAGCCCTTTTTTGGGTTTCATGTTCCTATAATCCTACCTCTATGCCTATTTCAAGTTCTAATGGCTCATGCAAGTCCGAAAATACTCAATTAAACTTTCTATTACTTGGTTGTATGATTCTAAGCAAGTTTAATACACTTAGCCAATGAAAATGATAGAAACTAAGCCATTTCGAGCCCTTTTTTGGGTTTCATGTTCCTATAATCCTACCTCTATGCATATTTCAAGTTCTAATGGCTCATGCAAGTCCTAAAATACTCATTTAAACTTTCTACTTCATGGTTGTATGATTCTAAGCAAGTTTAATACACTTAGCCAATGAAAATGATAGAAACTAAGCCATTTCAGCCCTTTTTTGGGTTTCATGTTCCTATAATCCTTCCTCTATGCCTATTTCAAGTTCTAATGGCTCATGCAAGTCCTAAAATACTCATTCAAACTTTCTACTACATGATTGTATGATTCTAAGCAAGTTTAAGACACTTAGCCAATGAAAATGAAAAACTAAGCCATTTCAGCCTTTTTTGGGTTTCATGTTCCTATAATCTAATTCTATGCCTATTTCAAGTTCTAATGGCTCATGCAAGTCCTAAAATACTCATTTAAACTTTCTACTACATGGTTGTATGATTCTAAGCAAGTTTAAGACACTTAGCCAATGAAAATGAGAAAAACTAAGCCATTTCAAGCCTTTTTTGGGTTTCATGTTCCTATAATCCTTCTTCTATGCCTATTTCAAGTTCTAATGGCTCATACAAGTCCTAAAATATTCATTTAAACTTTCTACTACATGGTTGTATGATTCTAAGCAAGTTTAATACACGTAGCCAATGAAAATGATAGAAACTAAGCCATTTCGAGCCCTTTTTTGGGTTCATGTTCCTATAATCCTACCCTATGCCTATTCAAGTTCTAATGGCTCATGCAAGTCCTAAAATACTCATTTAAACTTCTACTACTTGGTTGTATATTTCTAAGCAAGTTTAAGACACTTAGCCAATGAAAATGAAGGAAACTAAGCCATTTCAGCCCTGGTTTGGGTTTCATGTTCCTATAATCCTACCTCTATGCCTATTTCAAGTTCTAATGGCTCATGCAAGTCCTAAAATACTCATTTAAACTTTCTACTACGTGGTTGTATGATTCTAAGCAAGTTTAAGACACTTAGCCAATGAAAATGAGAAAAACTAAGCCATTTCAAGCCTTTTTTGGGTTTCATGTTCCTATAATCTAATCTATGCCTATTTCAAGTTCTAATGGCTCATGCAAGTCCTAAAATACTCATTTAAACTTTCTACTACTGTTGTATGATTCTAAGCAAGTTTAAGACACTTAGCCAATGAAAATGAGAAAACTAAGCCATTTCGAGCCCTTTTTTGGGTTTCATGTTCCTATAATCCTACCTCTATGCCTATTTCAAGTTCTAATGGCTCATGCAAGTCCTAAAATACTCATTTAAACTTTCTACTACTTGGTTGTATGATTCTAAGCAAGTTTAATACACTTAGCCAATGAAATGATAGAAACTAAGCCATTTCGAGCCCTTTTTGGGTTTCATGTTCCTATAATCCTACCTATATGCCTATTCAAGTTCTAATGCTCATGCAAGTCCTAAATACTCATTTAAACTTTCTACTACTTGGTTGTATGATTCTAAGCAAGTTTAAGACACTTAGCCAATGAAATAGAAGAAACTAAGCCATTTCGAGCCCTTTTTTGGGTTTCATGTTCCTATAATCCTACCTTATGCCTATTTCCAAGTTCTAATGGCTCATGCAAGTCCTAAAACTCATTTAAACTTTCACTACTTGGTTGTATGATTCTAAGCAAGTTTAATACACTTAGCCAATGAAAATGAGTGAAACTAAGCCATTTCGAGCCCTTTTTTGGGTTTCATGTTCCTATAATCCTACCTTATGCCTATTCAAGTTCTAATGGCTCATGCAAGTCCTAAATACTCATTTAAACTTCTACTACTTGGTTGTATGATTCTAAGCAAGTTTAATACACTTAGCCAATGAAATGATAGAAACTAAGCCATTTCGAGCCCTTTTTTGGGTTTCATGTTCCTATAATCTACCTCTATGCTATTTCAAGTTCTAATGCTCATGCAAGTCCTAAATACTCATTTAAACTTCTACTACATGGTTGTAAGATTCTAAGCAAGTTTAATACACTTAGCCAATTAAAATGAGAAAAACTAAGCCATTTCGAGCCGTTTTTTGGGTTTCATGTTCCTTTAAACTTTCTACTACTTAGTTGTATAATTCTAAAGAAGTTTAAGACACTTACCTTGATTTTTTGGACTTTGTCGTTGATCGGCACCTTCTTTCCAGACTCATCCCTCATGTGTGTGTCCATGAACAAGTCCACAGCGGAAGGCAGCATCCCTCCACGCTGTGCGGCCTACACGTTCAAAGACATTAATTAAATCAAGTTTTGTATTAAATGTATTCAAACAAGTTACACTTACCAATCTCTTGGCGCGCTCTGCTGAGGAAATGAGCCCTGGACATGAGAAGGAGGTACGCTGCTGGTCAAGTCACCTCCTCGCCGGTTCTTGCTAGCCTTCTGAGATCGTGCTTTGAACTCCTTGTCTTAGCATTCTTCATCATCTGCTCGTGAATGCTCAGAGACAACCATGTCGGACAAACACCACCCTTCTTCTTTACTATCGAGTGGTGATTATCTTTCAATCTTTTGGCCATTTTCCTGTCGTATGTAGACCTACTTGGGATTGAAGCTCCTCCCTCCATTTATATGAGCCCTACATGCATATAAGAAACCAATCACAAAGGGTTAGTTTACATATTATAAACTTAAGTATAAAGGGTTAGTTTACATATATAAGAAAACTAAGCACAACGAGTTAATATTGCTTGAAAATATGATTTCACCTTGAAAATAGAGAACCAAAGGTTTTTTGTATCGTCATCAACCTGCGAATAGTTCCTCCATGGATGATGGAAATGTTGCTTGAAGCATTTAGTCATGTTGCGAATGACTCCATTGTCTTCAAACCTGATAAAAAGCAATTAAAACCAAGTGAATAACACCAATAAAATCTATTAAAAGTAATAAAGTATTACGCTCATAATATAACTTACCAAAGTCCATTGGGATCCAACTCCTTTTTCTTGTCACCTACCCCAGCCTCATGATTATCCTCGTCCCTCTCCAACTCGCCATCACGCTCAGGCTGAGGCTCACTACCCCCATCACGAGGACCACCTCCGGATCCGGTACCTGATGACATCTGCAAAAGCTTGAAAGTAATCACATATTATAATCAATAAACTATGAAATTAATCATAAACAAATTATAAAACCGTAGTACAAAATATTGAAAATCACATAATTAATCAATTTGGAAAAAGCTTCAAATTAAAAACATATTAAATGACTAAACACATATAATAGAAATAAATAATATGTCTTACACATAGAGGTCTGCACTAGCGATAAAATGACAAACATATTGTCTTACAACAAAAGCAAACTACATAAGGTAACAAAATACACTAAACGTCATCAAACAAATCATCCTCGTCATATCATCATCGTCAGTCAAATCACCAGTCTCGTCGCTGCTTTCATATCACTTGGTTCTCCTTGTTCATTCGGCGCCTCAAATTCCATGATCTCATCATTATTGTTGTCGTCACCAGCATCATAATCTGGTATCTCATCCGGAGCACAAAGAACTGCAGCGGTATCAACTCTTTCCTCCTGGAGAACATCCAAATCAACCGGGGCATCAACTTCGGACCTTGCCTTCGTTTTAAACACAGCCACCACCATTGCACTTTATCCCTCCTAAGACTGGGATACGGCGCGTAGTATACTTGGCTAACTTGGTACGACAATACAAACGGATCATATTTTGGGTATTTTCTTGGTGTGATTGACTTCCACAAGTTTGTTACTGTTCATGAATGTTCATACCTTGTCCGAGTCCATCCAATTGCACTTGAACAAAATTGTCTTATAAACACCAAATTACCATGGTACACCAGTTCAATAACCTCCTCCAAAATGCCAAAGTAATCAGCTCTATCAGCAGCTTGTACACATACACCATAGTTCATAGTTGACTTATTCTTGCCATATTCCTGTGTATGAAAGTTATATCCATTCACAAAAAACTGATTCCACATTCTCACTTGTCTGGAAGGACCCATAGCAAGAGCTCGAGTGACATCGTCACTTTCATGGCACCAAGGACCTGATTTTAGGGACTAAGTTAGTTCATGAAGGAATCTCAATGGTTATAACAAATAATGTACGAAACTCACATTTGTCTTGAACCAACTAGGGAACTCGGCTTCGCATTTGCTCCACACATCATCCTTAGCAATGTTCGGTCTTGAATTGACAATATAATCCTCGAATCGCCTTGAGTAAGTAATGTCACACACGTTAGGCAAAGGACAAGTAGAATGTAACACAATGGGTCTACAACTTCTCACCAAATTACCTTTCATAATCACTTAAGATGCCACTGTTTGCAAGTACGTAAAGATGTGCTCGATCGTACTCCTTGTCTTGCAACCATCGCAAACGTCCATCTGTTCCCGGTCGACCGCAGTCTTCCCTGAACAACTCGGGGACACCAAGACCATGTGTGCTAGCAACATCAGGATTGACATTTCTTCCTAAGTCCCTTGATTTTGTGTCAACCCCGGGTGAAAGTAGTTGGAGCAGAAGTTCGCTGTCTCCTCAGTTAGTAGGCATTGCATATTGAACCTTCAACACGTGCTTTGTTTCCCACTTTACGTTTTAAGTGGTTAAGCAACCTGTCAGTAAGGTGAGGATTATCACTTTATGTATGAATTCAGTATTGTATGACACTTAAAACAAATCCAGTTACCTTTCGAAAGGGTACATCCACCTATACTGGACGGGGCCACCAACTTTTGCTTCATAAGGCAAGTGAACCGGCAAGTGCTCCATTGAATTAAAAAATGATGGAGGAAAGATTTTTTCCAACTTGCATAAGATCTCAGCGATGTTGTTCTCTAAGCGCTTCATCTCACTGACTTTATTGTGGACGCACACAAGTCTCGAAAGAATTGACTTATTTCGGTTATCGCCTTCCAAACATGCAAAGGAAGCAATTCTTTTAGACCAACCGGCAACAACCTCTCCATGAATACATGACAGTCATGACTCTTCAATCCTTGCAATTTACTAGAACTAAGATCCACGCATCTACTCAAGTTCGATGCAAAGCCATCTGGAAACTTCAAGTCACGTACCCACTCACAAAATACCTTTTTCTGAGCTTTGTCGAGTGTGTAAGGTGCTTTAGGCTTAGCAAATTCCCCACACCATCATCAACAAGCTCCAGTTCCGACGTTTGCAAACACGTGCCATGTCCTTTCTTGCACTAAGGGTGTCTGAAGTTTGACCCTTCACATCCATCACAGTGTTAATGAGTTGGTCGAAAAAATTCTTCTCAACATGCATGACATCTAAGTTGTGACGGATAATCAAATCTTTCCAATATGGAAGCTCCCACAAAATATTTGTTTCAACCAACCTTTTTTATCCTTCTTCAATCGGTTCAGCGCCTCGGGACCATCAGTTGCTTTAGGTAAGTCTTTCACGCACTGCCACAGTTCCTCTCCAGACATTATGTGAGGAGCTACGCCATTCTCAACCCTATTCTTACAAAAAGCAGTCTTATTCTCTTCGAAATGGGTGGTCAGAATGAAGAAATTGTCGATGACAATCGAACCATGTCACTTTACCCCCATGTTCAAGCCAGAATGCCTTCTTTTATCCATGCAATAAGGCATGCCTTCTTTCCAGCAGTAGACCATCCGGACAACATACCATACGCAGGAAAGTCACTAATTGTCCAAAGCAGCGCTGCTCGAAGGTTGAAATTTTGCTTCCTTGAAACATCATAGGTCATAGCCCCAATATGCCACAACTGCTTCAATCTTCAACTAGAGGTTGCATAAACACATCCAAGTTTCTTTGGGATTTTTAGGCCCGGAACGAGCAAAGAAAGAAACATGAATGGTTTCTTCATGCACATGGATGGAGGCAAATTGTATGGTGTGAGGATAACTGGCCAGCATGAATATTGCCCCCGAACTTACCATATGGAGAAAATCCGTCGGTGCACAGCCCGAGTCTAACATTTCGAGCCTCAGCAGCGAAATCGGGAAAGGTTCTATCAAAGTGTTTCCATGCTTCACTGTCACTTGGATGTGCTAAGGTACCTTGCATTCGAGGATTGTCGGCATGCCATGTCATTTCCTGAGAGATGTTCTTAGTTGCAAACAACCTCTGCAACCTCGGTGTGATTGGAAAGTAGATTAACACTTTTGCAGGATTAAGCTTGCCCTTAGAAGTTTTCTTGTACCGATCACTACCGCATACACTACATTTATCTAAGTGAGCATCGCCCTTCCAATACAACATACAACCTTTAGGACATGCATGTATCCTCTCATGGGCAAGCTCCAAACCCTTTAGAACTTTCTTTGTCTCATAGAAAGTTTTTCCCATGTTGTTGTTCTGGGGTATCACCTCATTCAGTAAACTAAGAAACCATCAACACACCTGTGTGGTAGGTTATACTCACACTTCAAACTTATGATTCTAGAACCATCTCCAGCACGGACATCTTGCTCCCTTCATACAAGGGATTCTCGGCCGCCTTGAGAAGGTCGAAAAAACTTCTTTGCTTCACCATTTGGTTCTTCTTCAACTGAGTTTGAACCGGCAAGCATAGCATGATCTTCAGTATTCCCTAAAGCATCCACAACATATCCATTACGGATTTGACTGAGCAGAAGATGAGGAGGACCCCTAGCACGTTCACCATGACATAACCGTCAAAGTAATTCGGTTTAAAACCCTTACTGTACAAATGTACTTTGACCGTGTCCACATCCAAATAACGCAAGTTATTACACCTCATGCATGGACATTTTATCTTATCACCGTCATTTAAATGAGGATGTTGTAAACAAAACTCAATGAACTTATCAACTCCTTTCACATACTCAGTTCTAAGGGACGCCCATCAAGTCTGTTATACATCCAGCTACGTTCCTTCCTTTTCATAATTTAAAACTCTACATACAACTAGAAAATATCAATTCACTATATTCACTACTTGTTAATAAGAGTACGTAAGATATGTATTTAATTATCAACAACAACAACACTTAACATGTTCAATTATCAACAACAAATTCACTACAACAACAACAACAATACAATTAAAAACAACAACAACAATTTCACTAAATAACAACAATAATACAATTAAAAACAACAACAACAAATTCACTAAACAACAACAACAATACAATTAAAAACAACAAATTCACTAAACAACAACAACAATACAATTAAAAACAACAACAATCATCACACACAACAACAACAACTATCAACAACAACAACTATCAACAACAACTATCAACAACAACTATACATTAAAAAATACCAAAAACTCCAATTAACAACAAGAAATTCAAGCCATAAATCAACTAAAGTATAAATTCATACCTCAAACATGTAGATAAGGATATAAAGGCGGCGACGGCGGGGAGGCGGGGCGGCGGTGCGGCGCTTCAACCGTAGAAGAGAGAGAAAACAGCAGCGGCCTTTTGTTGTTGTGAAGAGAGAGAATGCAGCGGCGAGTACGGCGGCGTCGCGTCTCCGGCAGCAGCGCGAGTCCGGTGGGAGTGTCCGGCGACAAGGAGGGAGGGAGTGATTCGTCGGCGACAATGAGAGAGGGAGTTAGGTTTCGTAGTTTCGATTTCGTGAAGGTGTGTGTGGTCGAAGTGCTGGGGATGGTCGAAGGTTGGTTGGTTTATCCGCCAAATTAGCGTCCGCCAGGTGAGGATTAATGTCCGGCTAACGGACGCTAAGTTGCGTCTGGCCTAAATGCGGACGCTAAACTCCAAATGCAGACGCTAAGTTCCGTCTGTTTTCGAAACGGACGCTAAATCGGACGGTACATAGCGTCTAATACGTAATCGGACGGTAATGCGACGTTTACCGTCTGTTTTTCAGACGGACGCTAAACGCAGACGCAAAATACGCGGATTCTTGTTGTGCGCTCAGCTTTCCCGTTTTGAGAAGACGTGTATGAACAAGATAAATGAAATGAAAGACCATATGTAGCGCAAAAGGTTTGAAACGACTCATTATCAAATTCCCTACCATTATCACATTGAATGTTTTTAATTTCCCTAGAAAACTGAGTTCGAACATAGGTCCGAAAATTCAAGAAAGTAGGATAGACTTGTGAGTTTTTGGATAAGGAAAAAGTTCACACATAATTTGTAAAATCATCCAACACAACAAGATAGTACCGATGACCCATAGATCTCAAAACAGGCAATGTCCAAAGATCACAATGAATTGAATAATATCAAATGGCATCATAGTATGAGAAAGAGAAGCAACAAACAGCAATTTAAAATGTTTTCCCAGAGGACATGAGTGACAATCATCAAAACTACTAGTTTTATTACACTCAATAAATTTATTGCGCCTAAGAGACTCCAAGATAGGAGCACCCAAATGACCCAACTAATCATGCCATAAAGAAGGTGCAAGAGCAGCAAAACTGGAATGAGAGAAGATTTGAGAATTTGTGGTGGTGATAGGATATAACGCCCCCGACTCTCACATCTCATGAGCGGTCTCCCCGTCTGAAAATCCTTCCCAGAAAACCCAAAAGGATCAAACTCAACAGTTACAGAATTATCAGCAGTAAACTTTCGAACGGAGACCTAATTTTTAATAAGTTGAGGGGCATGAAGAACATTTTTGAGAGATAGGGGAGGGTTAGGGGAAGCTAAGTGAGTGTGTCCATAGCCACGAATAGGAATACTATGACCATTTTCGACAATAATTCCACTATTTTTGCTCAAATTAAAATAAGACGAGAGATTATCTTGGGAGGCGGTCATATGAGATGTTACCCCGGTGTCCATATACCAATTCAGATCGGGAGGAGTTAGGCCAAGAGTGTACATGGCCTGCTCAATGTCCGTAGGAGTGGACTACGTAGTGGCCAAGTAGGCCTGTTGAGGTCGAGGCCCAAGAAGACTACCCTACTGCTGCTGTCTTCCTCCTTGTGTGGAATTATAGATGGGCCTGGCCCAATGAGTTGAAGGAAAGGGGCAAGGAAGGACAACCCAGGCAGAATAGAAAGGGGGAGCCCACTGCTGCTGACTCACGGGACCCCACTGCTACTGCTGCTGTGGGTAGACCGCCGGTGGCCGCTGCTGGCCACCCTTACCGCTGGCAGAAAAATTCCAGCCAGACTTGGCTCCATTGCTGGAGCCACCTTTATGTCTACAAGTCCGACTTTTGCCATTATTTTGGCGAGAATGACCCTTTTTCCCCCCATCGGACCCACGGTAAGAAGTAGAAGAGTCTATAGAAGTGATGTCATGTGCCACCATTGCCAAGGAGGCAGCCCTGGTGGATGCCTTTCTGGAAAAACCGGCGTCCTTTAAAACCAACATAGAGCGGGTTTGATAAAAAGGTGGGAGAGGGTCACTTTGGCGAAGAAGAGTACCAACAACATTGTAAGACTCGGTAAGACCGGCAACCATTTGCAACACAAGACGATTGTTAGAAACAGGAGCGCCGACATTTTTAAGTTGATCCGCCAACATCTTTAGACGTTGACAATATGCCGATGCATTAGGAAAATCTTCCATGAGAGTATTAGAGAACTCTTGCTCAAGAGTAACGGCCCGGGAAGATTTGTTGTCTTGAAAAATACTTTGGAGCCTACCCCAAGCCACCATGGCCGCGTGGAGTCGGGTTCAAGAATAGTATTAAGAAGGTCTTCCAAAATTGTTGCATAGATCCATTTTAAAATGATTGCATCAAGAGTCAACCATTCCTCCTTCTCCTCATCGGTAGTGAGATGTTTTTCTTTTCTCGTAGGTGGAGGAATGATATGGTGAAGAACACGATGAGATCGTGCATGAATTTTGAATAACTCGGCCCACGTCGATTATTGCACGTTTTCCATATCAAGAGTGATGGGAATATTGTGCTTAATATTAGAAGAGGCAAGAGAGGGAGAAGAAGAGAGAGAGGAAGAGGAGGAAGATCCCGTCATGGTGGCCGGTGAGAAGGGTGGGCGGCAGAGCTAGGGGGCGTGGAAGCGTGTGTGTGAACACCCTAGGCTAATGATACCATGAAAGAATATGTGAAATTCTCCTTTTATTGCTAACTGATTTACATGCTTAGTATATAGACTAGGTAAGATACACTAGAGAGATTACAGGCTATAATTAAGGAACTAATTTTACACCTACCTAAATATTGAATAATGAAAATACTACCATATTTACATATATTCTAACAAGTAGAGGATGAAACATTGAAATAGGAACGTCGATCATAGTTAATACGAAATTATCATGTCACTGTATCAGTAGAGCATGAAGCATTGATCAACTTTCGTTAAGTTAAGGTTCACATAAATCTAATGATCATAATGAGCACTATAAGAGGGGGGGTGAATTATAGTGAGAGAATAAGCTATACTTTTTGCGGAATTAAAAGTAAACTTGGGAACAAACAATGGGAACACGAGAGATTTAGCGAGGAAAAACTTCCTAGGCCTAGTAGGAAGAAATAAACAACCTTGACCACAAGGGATTTTAACACAACTTTCCACTATAATAGGCCAAAACAACTCTGATTACAACCTATTACTTTTGTCTCGATTCTCAACTTAAGTCACTCAACTCAAGTTCCCAACGACAGTTCCCACAACTGATGTTCCTCTCAAACTTCACTAGAAGTTCCTTTCTCTTTCTCTTTCTCTTGCTTCACTCAAAGCTTCTCACACTTACAAGAGTTCACTCGAACCCTTAACTCATAAATACACTTTGTAAAACAATGGAAGAGTAATAAACTCGATTAATGTAAGTATGAATTCTCTTTAGGAAAAGACCCTGACTCTTTTAGACAACTAAGACAAATTAGCTAAGTCAGACACAAATTGTTCTAAGGTATTAGGCGCCTATTTATAGACAATTAAGACAAGACAATTTTATCCACTAATTAATCCGCTAATCCATGATCTCCATGACTTTCATTAATTAACCAATTTAAATTAAATATTCCTTGCTAAGTAATTAACCCACTAGACCACTACTTAACTAAATAAGAGAAGCAGTAGCATATTACGTGGTTTTACAAACTTGAGGAATAATTAAACTTATTTAAATTAATTAATACTTGGGAGATAATTAATCAAGCCACTGAATCCACTAACTACAAAAACGTGTAGCAGTAGCTTTGGGCGTGTAATATTAGTTTTAGGGAGTAAATAAAATATTTACTTTAGCTAGATTTTAGGAAAGTATCTTTTAAAAAATAACTTTAATAAAAACGAAAATCAGTTTTATATTTCAAACGAAAATCTTTTTAAAACCGGAAAGATATTTTATGTTGAAAACAAAATCTTTTAAATAAAAGATAACGGTTAGATATTTTTCTAGGTAAAATCCGAAAATCATTTTAAAAACTTTTTCCTAACAAACTAAAAACAAATTCCCTAAAAATAGTGGATCTTAAGTAAAACAACCCTAAAAACTCTAACTAACATATTAGGCGCACACCTAGAGTTAGGCGCACAACTTTAGAGTCATTTAGGTTTTCCTAAACCAGTTTTAAGTCTTGTTCCCTAACCTTGTTCCTAACTGTGCCAGGTGTCAGGTCTGTTCCTGTCATGGGAACAGAACCAAGTTCCTTTGAGAATTCACCACGAACTTAATTGAGCTTTCACTCAACCTTAACATGAAGATAATAAATACACCCTAATGCATTCTAATCTTCATTCCATGCTTGATACTTCATCACTCGAACATCTTCACTTCGATCTTTGATTGATTCTCCGTTTGAATCTTCAATCAAGTATTTTCTTTGCTCGAGAATGAATTACCTAGAAACAACATAAATATAATACACTATGTCTTTTGTGGTTAAGTCATCTTCAAAACTCAAGGGTCAACAATTTCCCCCTTTTTGAAGATGGCAACAAAAGGCATATAATATAATAATATGTAATGCACATAAGTCATAAAAACTCTTTTAACAAAGTATTCAACTAAGTTAAATTAATTAGGGATATTCCATTTGGTATCATTGAATTTTTGGCTTTTCCATTTGGTACCACTGTTATTTTAAAATTCCACAAGATACCACTCTAATTTAATATTAATCTTTATCATACCATTTTTTAAGCAAAATGTTAGTTAATGGTTGAACAAGAATACAGTTTTGTTTGGGTTTGCATGTTTCTATTTGTAGTTGCAAAAATTTAATAAATTAAGATTTTAGGGTGTCGTTTTAACCCTTAAATCTCTATTTTTCAGTCAAAATTTTCATAAAAATGATCATAATATTCTATGTCTTTTTATTGTCAAATATGACCTCAACTTTGACCTTAACGACTATAACGATTACTAAAACCTTAACGCAAATTAAAACATGTAAATCGAAGTAAAACTCTAGCTTATTCTAACTTAAATTAACACTTTACTTAGTTGCATGCTACAATAGAGAATAAAATCAAATTATAGTGGTACCATGTAGAATATCTGAAAAATAGTGGTACCAAATAGAAAAGCCAAAAGCACAATGGTACCAAATGGAATATCCCAATTGATTATTATAGACTCATTATTTTATTTTTGTAAAGAAACATGAGAACATAAACTATGACTAAAAGAAAATTTACTCTGATTGCCTTTCTCTTTCCCCCTTTGTCATCTTCAAAAACAGTAGTCCACGATTTCAAAAAGATGAAATTATCTACTAAAACACATAACACAACCAAACTTGTGAGAAAAAATTTGGCTAGTATAAGTAAATAAAGCATTCAACTCTCAAAACCGTAATCCAAGAATATTAGCAATTCAAGAGACGCACACATGCAAAAAGATTAAACATAGAATTATCAAATTAACATAGTTCCATTGTAGCATGCGTAAGAAAGAAAGATAGAAAAGACAAAGATTAAAAAGTTATGTTCCCATAAAAACTAAACTAAGAAGAGTTTAAGGTTTAGGTGAGGAAGGTTGCTCGATAACTTCTTCCACCACATCATTAAGCTTAGCCATCACCTCCTGATGATTTTCGGCCATAGAGTGATCAATCTTGAGCACATCATCCTCCAACTTCATCAATCTAGAGTTCATCATTTGGAGAGATGTAGACATTTCACCAAGTCGTTCCATGATCACCTGTTGACCTTCCAAAGCCTTATCAACTTTGTTCATCACCCCTTGCACTAACCCGTTCAAACCCTTAGCTTCATTTGCAAACTCCATCATTGCTTCCGAATGACCCATAACCAAAGTAAACAAGTAATCCAACCTCTTAGCATGAGCTAGGGTATAGGTAGCACCAATGGTAGGGTTTTGGGATGAAGAGGGAGCAGTTTGAGGAGGATTTGGGGCGGCAGGTTGTTCCTTAGATTTGGGAACAGCAGGTTGTTCCTCTGGGATGGGAACAACAGCTGTTTCTTTTGCCTTGGGAACAGAAAATGAAGGCAGTTTGGTAGAAGGAGGGATATGAGTATTTTGTGGAGCAATAGGAGATGGAGAGGCAGTTTTTGGTGGAGATGAAGGAAAAGGAGGTATGGTATCCATAGGAATAGGGGTCTGTTCCCTAGAAGGAGGTTCCTTAGCAATTCCACTCACTTCATCAACATTAACACTTTCATCCTCATCATGGGAAGGAGAGTTTAGTATTTTCATATTTCGAACTCTTTGACTAGTTCGAGTTACTTTCGCAACCGGTTTCACCACCTCTTCAACTACCTTCTTCCCCTTCTCTTTTGCTTTTTGTTTTTCTTTTTCATTTTTTTTTCTTTTTCTTTTTCTATTTTTTCTATTTTCTGTTGTTTCTTTTCTTTTTCCTTCTCAACTTCAATTTCTAGCTCTTCTTCTTCCACATCATCACATTCTTCATCATCCTCATCATCATCAATATTCGCCCTTCATTTTATCACTTCTCCATTCACAACACACACATTTAAATTGTTCAAAGCACGAACATTTAACATATTTCCCGTAGACACACCAATATTAGGAACCCCCGAAATCCTCACTTTAAACTTGATTAATATTTCGGTTATAAGTGCGCCATAACCAACAACAAATCCATTATCAATGCAATGACTCATATGTTGAATCATTAAGGAGGGAAAATTTATGCGTTTATGAGAGGCTAGGCAATGAATGTAGATTAAGTCTAACATGCCAACTTGAGCACGTTTAGAGAGACAAGGTAAGATAGCTTTCTTTAAAATGTGGAAGAGAATTTTGTGGTAAGGAGAAAGAAGATTGTGATCAAGAAATGCAGTGCCCTTTTTACCACCATACTTCACAATCAACTCATCAAAAGAAATATCAAAAAATGGATAAGAGCCTCTTTGTTTCTTAAAGTATACATCGGTTCCCCTCACAGGAACACCGAGTAATTTTCCCAAAGTTTCAGAATTAAAGTCAATTTGGGTTCCCTTCACAAGTGTAGAACAATTCCCTTCTTCATCAATTGAAAAATTCTCACAAAATTCATCCATAAGTTTAGGAATTAAACTTTGTCCATAACAATTTTCAAAAAGATGTTCACAACCTTGAAACTTAATCATATTAAGCAATTGAAGAAAATTAACTTTCTTACACCAAGAAATATCAATGCATAAACCATGAACATATCTAGTTGCAGTGGATTTTCTTTTTGCAACTTTGGTTGTTCCTCTCCCAGGAACCGTCGATTCCCCCTCACTATTTGCATGTTGTTCCTCTACTTCCATCTCCATTGATTCTTCAATTTTCTTCCTCTTTCTTAGGACCTTTACTGATGGATTAGGAGAGATATCCATGGGAGTTGGAGATTCGGTATTAATGGAGGAAGGAGAGGGTTTTTCGGATTTTTTGGAAGAGAGAGAATGAGAAGGTAGTTTTGAATTCATGATTTTGTGGAGGTATTTTCGGTTTTAATGGAAATAGAAAAAGGAGTAATTTTTGTTTTAAGGGAAAACTAGGAAATAAAGGGAAAAAGGAGTAATTTTTGTTTTAAGTCTTGTTCCCTAACCTTGTTCCTAACTGTGTCAGGTCTGTTCCTGTCATGGGAACAGAACCAAGTTCCTTTGAGAATTCACCACGAACTTAATTGAGCTTTCACTCAACCTTAACATGAAGATAATAAATACACCCTAATGCATTCTAATCTTCATTCCATGCTTGATACTTCATCACTCGAACATCTTCACTTCGATCTTTGATTAATTCTCCGTTTTAATCTTCAATCAAGTATTCTCTTTGCTCGAGAATGAATTACCTAGCAATAACATAAATAAAATACACTATGTCTTTTGTGATTAAGTCATCTTCAAAACTCAAGGGTCAACACATAAGATTGATTGTCTTCGACATTAATCAAAACCATCAAAATATTGATCTTCATACAAGATAGTGCTCAATCATTGATGGTATTACACGATTTTAACAATAATCGAAGCATCATTGAAAATTTAGAATAGATTGATCGACTTTCATCGTTGATGTTTCAGTTGTGGATCTTAAAAGATATTAAGATACTAACTACTAAGATAGTAAGTATAGTAAGATACTAATATTAATATATGACTTAGGAATCCGGCTATTTGACTATCAGTCTCAATGACTTGCTAATTTGCTATACGTATCGCCGTATCGGTATTACAGTAATTACGGCATTACGCTATTACAACTTTGGCTTAACAGTTTCACATCATTCATTATCATTTTTACATGAATCATTTTTTAAAAATTAAAAATACTAATTAAACTTCTAAAGTTTATAATTTTTATTAATTTATAATATTACTAATTACGAAACAAATTTACAAATCAATAGTAGAAGTCTAGATTAGTTGTCTTACTTGTCTAGATTCTAGAATGTAGAATTATAAATTTAGAAATTAGAAAAAAGAATCTTAAACTTGTGTTATCCTTAACCATTTGATTTGAGAAAGAGTAAATCCAACTATTGATATTTTGAAATACATGTGCTTGGTCACTCTTGATGTTCATTGGTCAAAAAAATAAATCAAGGATCATGATTTGAGACCATCGATTAGCCAATATTAAATCCGAGCCCTTTGTTTCTTTAATCTCTAAAATCAACTCACTAAAATCTCAGCCATTCATTCTCAAAATCCAATGGTTCAGATTAGACCTAAAATGTAACCCTAAACTTCCCTACTATATAAATCCTTTTTTAAACCCCCCTCTCATTTCTTCGCCTCTTTCTGATTTTACTCTCCTAGTCTCCTCTCACTCCTCTTTAGTCTTTCGATCTTTCCCGTCAAAACCCTAAAAAAATCCTAAAATTCTCTCATGTTTTTTCGATCAATCTCTCTCTCATTTTCTCTCTGAACTTCGAACTTCTCACTCTCTATCTTATTTACCTCAGATATGAAGAAAATGCTATTTTTTCAGATTTTTCTTATTTACGGGTTATGTTAGAAATTGCTAAAGTTGAGGTTTGTGGTGAAGAATTGAAGATATGAGGAAAAAGGCAAGGTTCTGTAGAAAAAGGCGTTGATGTGAAGGAATAAGGTAACAAATTGAAGATCTTGGAAAAAAGAAGAAGCAAAAAAGCCTAAATTTAATATTTAAAAACGCTATGTCACAACGTGGTAAGTCTTCTAGTCTTCTACTTTTCCTTTTTTAAATCTGCTTGCATGTGATTGTGGGATATGTGTTGGTCCAGATTTGTAGATCTGCTGGAATATCATGTCTTTTTTTGTTTTTTTTTTTTTTTGTCATATATGATTGTGAGATCTGGAATTTCAGAGTTTGTGCTAAAAACATTATGCATGAATTATTCAGTTTTCTGATTTTAATATATGTTTATAAGTTTATTTTGCGATCTGAAAACTGAAATTATGTAATTATCTTTATTTAGATTTGAAGACTCAAATTAAATTAATTATGTGTTGATCGTATTCGTTTTTATTATCTTATGACTTGTATATAATTATCATGTATAATATATACATATAATATTATAATATGTTATATTAGTTTTTGACTTTTTGTCATGTATCTTAAATTCCTAATTATTTAGGTTCATAGTTCATTTTGCTTTTTGTTTATATGTTTGTGATTTGTGTTTAAGTATCTAGGTTTGCCGTTTTTGTTAGGGTTTTGTGGCTGGGTTCGTGTTAGGGTTTTGTTTCCGGGATTGTATTTAGGTTTTGTGTTTTTGGGTTCGTGTTTTCTGGGTTTGTTTTCTTGTGGGTTTTGTTTCATGGGTTTTGTTTTATGGGTTTGTTTTATGGGTTTTGTTTTCTGGGTTTGTTTTCTGGGATTTGTTTTCTGGGTTTGTATTCTGGATTTGTGTTTTGGGTTTGTGTGTGTTTCTGGGTTTGTGTTTAGGGTTTGTATTTCTAGGTTCGTATTTTGGGTTTTTATTTCTGGCTTCGTATTTTGGGTTTGTGTTTCTAGATTTTGTGTTTAGGGGTTACTGTTTAGGGTTAGTGTTCGAGGTTCAACCCTAAACCCTAATCTTAACTAACCCTAACCCGAAACCCTAATCTTAACTAACCCTAACCCTAACCCTAACCCTAACCCTAATAGTCTAACCCTAAACATGACCTTAACCCCTTACCCTTACCCTTACCTTGCCCTTACCCTTACCTTAGATGTCTAGACTTTACCTTGTTTAAAATGTAAATGTGTGTAATTTATTTTCAGTTCATCAATTGACACTCGACTCCATTATTGGGACCAAATCCCTTTCTGTCGAGGAGGAAACCATTTCTCCCCAAATCCATGACCCTGTCCTGTTTGGGAGGCGTACAGCAAGGTTTGGCAGCACTTTACCTTGTTTAAAACAAAAGATGGTAAGATATTTTCTACATGTGAGCATTGTAATGCTAAGACCTATCGTGCTGAGAGAACACAAGGTGCTAATAACCAAAATAACATTTAGAGAAGTGTGAAACTTACTTAAAAGTAAAAGTTGCTCAACCAGGGTGGCATTATGATCAAAAAACTTTCTATCGTGTATTTGCTGAAGCTATTATGTGTCATGTATATCCACCGTTGATGGTTAAGCATTCTAAGCATAGGGAATTGCTTTCTTACTTGAATCCTAATGTGAAGCATATTTCTAGAAATACTATGCTTAAGCATTGCACTAATCAGTTTGCTGCTCTTAAAGCTCAATTAAAGACAACTATAAGTAATTTAGAAGGAAACGTGTGTTGTACTTGCGATTTGTGGTCGTCACTTAATAATTATAGTTTACTATTTTGACTGCACATTATGTTGATAACTCTTGGGTGTTGTGTTCTAAAATTCTTATTTTTAGACATTTTCTTGGGTCCCACAATGGTAAGGAGTTGGATAAGTTTACTCTTGATTTGTTTGATGAGTAGAATATTAAAGATAAAGTGCTTTCTTTGACTTGTGATAATGCTACTATCAATGATGTTATGATTCAACATATGGTTAGGGACTTGAATAAAACTAATTTGTTTTCTTGTTCTGGTAAGTTTTTTCATATTAGATGTTCTGCCCATATATTGAATCTGATTGTCCAAGCTGGTTTTAAGTTTATATACGGATAAAACTATTTTGAAGTTGCAACAAGTTGTTTCATATGTTTCTTATTCAAACACTAGGAAAGACAGGTTTGATGATTGTGTTAAGTATGTAAATACTAGTTTTTCTGGTTCATTGATTGGTGATGTTCGTACTCGTTGGAATTCTACTTTTCTTATGCTCCGTAGGTGTTTGGAAGCTAGGGAGGCTGTAGATAGGTATTGTTTACTTGGGCATGGTTTTGATGTTTCTCTAACTAATTCTGAATGAGAAACTGTCCAAAATATTTGTGATTTTCTTGAAGCTTTTTATGATATCACTTGTCTTTTTTCTGGTTCTGATTATCCCACTGCCAACCTATATGTTGAGAACATTATTTTGATTGAAAATCTTCTGCTTTATGCTAAAGAAAACCCTAGTGATTCTATTCGTCTTATGACTACTCCAATGTATACAAATTTTAATACTAAAAAATAATTACAGAAATTCATAATGTAAGTCATTCATTAACAAGGGTAATATTCCAAATGCTTCAATTAGAAAAGAGTTGATAACGTGTATAACAACCTTCCATTTATTCATTAGAATGTATTGCTCATTATTGTTTATGGAAAAAACCCTTAACAATCATAGACTTATAAATCCTTTGCCAATATTTGGGCTGTTCAGCTTCCCTACTAAAACATGGGCTTACAACATGATAAATAAGGCTGATCCAAATTTATGGATTTTCTAACCATGTGACACAAATGAGCTACTAATATGATACTTCAATTATACTTTTAGACATATAGACTTCTAGCCACATATCCCAAACCCATAAAAACAACAAAATCGTTGACATTTTTTAATAAAAAGTGAGAAAAAGAATTGGTATTCCATTTCCCAATCACAAATCGATACTCAAGATCAAACTCCCATTTCTATAATACTAACATTAATTATTATAGTCCATTTCACCCAAAAAAATACAACTAAAAATAAAATATTACTTTTCCCTTACTTGTACAACTTAATATGTGGACCGTGCAATCACGCCTTCTCTCAGAAATAAACTACTACAAATTGCTATCAACTCTAAGCTCAGCTGATAAGCCACCATTTGGCAAATAATGTGGGACCCATTTCCAATCTGGCAGGAGAAATGTTCATAACATAAGTTTTAGTGCTCAACAAGTAACATTATCATATTAATAATAACATTTGCTTTGAATCTTACTTTTTAATTTAAACACTTGTGATTCGCTTATTTTTTCTCTCTTTCTCTCTATCTTTTCTTTTATCTCTTTCCAAATCTTTTTTTTTGTTTCTGTGCGTGGCCTGTTCTGCTATTCTGCTCTCTGCATTTGCAAAATTGTTTTTTGCGGAAGCAGAACTGCAAAGACAGGCCCTAACTGTCGATAATAGTAGCCAGTCAAGCAATCAATCACTTGCATATTCGCCTTTTTTATCAGCCTAAAATGGCCGAGTTATCTTCAGGTATTGTTTCTTTAATTACTTATGTTTTGTCTTTTGTACCTGTTTATCTTTTCGTACTTGCTATATTATCTATAAATATGGTCCATCAAACACTATAATTGAGAATTATGTGGGAGCGTAATGGTTGGAGCTTCCACCCTCATCAACTCCATATTTGGGGTGTTTGTGTGGATTTATGCTTCTGGATATAAATCCTCATTTTCGAGTTTCTAGAAGTTTCCTTACGAGTTGGGATCCTCTTCTTACCCCAAGCTAATGAGGGTTGAGCCTGCTTGAGCTAGTAAATTACAGAATAAAAAAAAAATCAAACACTATAATTATTTCTCTTTATTTTTGTCATCTTTCTATTTATAATTCCTAAATATTTGTCATCTTTTCCTAAAATTTATAGAGAGTATTTTATACTTTGTGTGATACCAAATTTCATTATATAGTGTACCGTGTACATGATTACAAACAGGCAAATACACTTTTATGCGTTCTTGATTGTATTGTATGCAAGCGTCTTTTGTATTTTGCAAGAAAAGTTTGTCTTGTAAGAGACCGTCTATTTTTAAATTAAAATTAAGCAATGGTAAGTCCTCTATTAAAAAGAGAATTAGACTAGATTAATTTCTTTAGGTGAATTAGACTAGATTAATTTCTTTAGGTGACTAGTTTAATTTATTTATTGACTAGGTCTACTTTTATATTAAAATTAGACCGTCTCTTTTAATAATTTTTGCAAGAAATAAATCAATTAGATTAGTAAGTTTTTAATTTATAGGTAAAGTAAGTCATATGATTTTTTTTTGATTATATGTACTTTCTTATTTTTAAGATATTTTTTAAATAAGTGAATATTCTTTTTTGGTTTGTTTGCTCTTGTTCTCTCTACTCATCTTATCAACACGTTTTTCTATTTCTCTTATCACACAAGAATCCTATATATTTGTTTGAGAATGAATTAATATTTTTCCCATATATTTTTTTATTAAAAAATATAGTGACAAATCTTAGATATGAAAAAAACAAAAGCTCAAACCTCTATTAAAGAGTAAGCCCTTCTATTACAATTAACAAAATCACAAAGATGTAAATATACGAGAAGTATGAGGGCTTTCTAAATTAAAATTGTGATATGTAAATATTACATATCACAATCACTTATATATGATTGTGGAAAAAGTTGGAAAATTTTAGTATAATATAATTATTAAATATGTTATTGTAATACATACATTTTTTTTAATTCATAGTTACTCGGGAATTACTAAGTCACTGTTTGTTTTTCTTTGTGGAAATAAAACAGGTAACGATGATAAAAGTGTTGGAAAGTCAGATAGCTTCAAGTTATTGGGACGTAGCCCAGCACGTACCTCGTCAAAAAAGAATTTAAATCCTTTCAGAGTGTTCTCCCGCAAGAAATCAAGTATTTTGATTTTGTCTCCTTTTCTCATAGTGATTTTATTTTGCCATTTGCATCTTTCTTAACTTCCTCAACATCCCCTCAAAAAAAAAAAAAAAAACTTCCTCAACATGCAATACGAATTGATAGTGGCTGAGTGGGTGAATCAATCAATTAATAACATATGGCATAATTATGTAGTCGAGATTTGATTTCAGGTCTTGCGTATCATATTCTATTCACAAAACTTCACTAATTAAGTTAGATGACATCTAAATAATTTAATTGATTAAACATATGAGTTAATTAATTAAGACGTTCATAACTTCAGATTATATCAAACCTTGTGGACTACATTTTAGTAGTAAACAATTGTTTTTTTATCCATATGAGGCACGAAGGAGTACAAAGTACAAAGAA